>NC_142532.1:2442500-2535000 GCF_964205215.1 Stylophora pistillata | reverse complement strand
ATCTTAGATCTTCAGAAAAGCTTTGCATTCAGTCCTACATTTCGAAATAAGTGCTAGATACAACGATAAGCCACACGCGTGACATGGTGATAAGCCAAGCGCGTGACACCCCACAAATTCGTGGCAAGAACTTAGATAGGCAAAATCCTTCACCGGTGCAAAGTGTGTGAACTAGCAAAATTTCGCCTGACTGAAAACCCATATAATGAGCATAATATTCTTTAAATACCTGTAACACGACTTTTCCTAATGAATCAATGTTCTCCTGAAAAGAAATAAATGGATAAATTTTCAGAAATGTAAATCTAGTTTCATTTATCAGCACTTTGCTGGCTTTTTCAAGTTACGGATCATGAACAGTAATCCCCTCGCTTGTCGTGCTACAAAATGAAACAAAGATTCAAGAAAAGACACAAAAGGCGAGTAGCAAACTGAAAACCTTGATTCACGACGGGATTTTCAAAATTGCATGGATTATCTTCACAAGCAATAAATTCTTTATTGTATAAGGACTGCGCTCACGCGCGTCTCACTAACGACAAATTCAACTTACGTCGTATCCATGCAACATATTCACGTACATGGCGTCATTAGCTCGTCTGGGCACGCTTAGCATCACATCCAACCCAGCCTACACAAAAAATACAACTTTTAGTAACGGTATGAAGGTATAACGTGGACAAAATGTTCGACTCGTCGTTTCGTTATGGCGTTACATCGTTTCCGCACCCCGATACTTCTAGTCGAGTCGTTGTTTTCCGAATTACCAGTTCGACTCGCTGTTTCAGAAGTCGACTCATCGCTTCGTGAGTTCGTTTCGTCATCTTGTCAGTTTGATTCGACGGCTGGCCTCTACGACTCGTCCTTTTATGAGTTCGACTCATCGACGACCACATCGGTTCGTCGTCGTTTTGCCGTGTCGTCGTGGCGTTTCGTCAAGTGGTTGATGCTATGGATCCCCATAGAGGCTGGGGATCCTGTGGTGTGCGAGACCCCTTCCCCTCCCACCCCACCCCCCTCTTGTACCGACTGCAATGCTGACCCATTCAAGGCACCGGCACCGTCAGGAGTGACATTTACCCTTTGACCCCTATAAGTGATTGACATCTAATTACTCCTTACAATATCACCCCTGAATCAAACACGAAGATCGCGAGGAAAGAGAAAATGATCACCGACTAAAAATGATCTTGATTGTTGAACAAATTCTCCTTGAGAGCACCTTGGCGGCAGATGTATAGAGAACAGTAGGGAGAATATGCATACTGATGTTAGGCGAGAGTGAGGAAAAACATGCAGTGAATGTTGAACCAAGTTGATTTTCTGTAGCAGGCTTTTGCACTCGCCTCCAATGACCGATTGCCTGAAACAGCCTGGCAAATGCAATGATTCAAAATTCGCTTTTATGATTCCGTATAACTGTCAACAAGGCACCCTGTTGTTTCCGTGTCTTTAATGGGAATTGAAATGTTTAAAGGATCTGAGTCACGATATCATTGTGCTAGTTTTGAGACGTGCACAAAAATAAAACACCTTCAGCTTTAGAGATGGTGCACATATTGATTCCGTTGGGAAGAGAAAGAATGGAGAAGTAATAATACACCAAGCTGAACAAGGGTGCAACCGATTGACATGGCCGGGTGGAAAACAATTCTATCAAATCTGAACTAAATTTTTAATATGTTAAAAGCGTGACGTGGCTGTTATAATTTTTCAGTGCAATTCGATGAGCGTTACACTTGACTAGGAAAGATTCCTGCCTTTTCTTCTCGAGTTACTCAAAACATATGTTTATTTGGATTTGTCTTGCGGTTGAATGCATGACCTTTCCTCCGATAGAGAAAAAGAATAACATTTCATTCTATTCGAACAAGGAATGAAAGAAGGAATAAATTGATCAATTAATGTTTCAATACACTGGCAATTGAACGAGGTCAGATCAATTAGACCTTCATTTGATTGTTAAAAGTTCAAGTAAGCTGTACTGCGCCAAAACCTTGTCTTAAAATGCTATGTAAACAAACTATGCCTTTACATTTACATACCTGCAGACTACTCTCGGACCCCTCTTCACAGCACGTAAGAAGATCCTGAAATGAGCGACCCAGGAAGTTAGAACTTTCTTTTCACTTAGGAACAGAGAGGCAGCTGGAATCTTTTGTGCGAACGGGACTAGAGCCGTTACTTTTTTACAGGTAGAAACAGCACTGTTTAGTTCAAAGGAGCGACCACACATGTTGCTAAAATTGACAATTAACTTCATTCGATGGATTTACCAAAGAGCAACTTAGAAAACTACATTGTTAGTAATACGGTTGAAGAGCTCCATGCTTTGCAAAGTTCCTGGTAAAAAAAGAAAAGTTGAGAGAGGCGAACGATTCTAACTATTCTCTAAATTTCCATCATAAATAAGAATGAGAACATTAACGAACAGAAAGGGATATCAAATGCTGACTTACCTTCAAAAGTAGCTGGTATTTGGTGATTCTTTGAACAGGTTTAATAAGATATGCAGAGATGGAGAGACCGTGGCCATAGCTGAATTGTAGATCCTATAAACATCAAATAAGAGCTTGATTGCGACTCAACAAAGCTTTCATGATCAGTGCAGCATGGCTGCAGAATCACGTCAGGCCAAAATAAACAGAGTGGATCTTATGTTGTGACCATCACAATGCAGACATTTGCATGTGAAAGGAGATACAGATAAAACTAATACGAGTTATGAATTGTTCTCTCACCGCAAAAAAGCTCCCTCCGTGTTCGATAAGAAGGGAGTTTGAGAAAGGCTTATTCTTGCAATAGGCAACATACATGCCAACAAATGATTCTCCCTGTCGTGAAGAAGAAATGTTAGTCGTTAAAAAAACGTACAAATTCCAAAGTTTCTTTTTGTCTACATTCATAGATGTGCAAATGAAATTCCGCATTAAGCGCTTCAGGAGGCCTAGAGGTGGATGAATCCAACAAGGAGGACTTGAAAAACCAATTTCACCTCTGCACACCAAAACAGACAATCGGCTCATAATTCCAAGCGATTAAAGATATAATCTTAAGTAGGAAAAATGGAATTATGATCCTTACGTACCCATTCTTGGAACGCATCTCCAACGTTCTCGGGATTCGTTTCAAACTTCTCTAAAGTTTGTAGAAAAGTGCTGCAAATTGAAATTTAGAGAAAAATGAATGCTAGGTATTCGATAAAGACTTAAAAATGCTACCTAATCGAATGTTTGCTAAGCTTGGGATTATACGAGCAATCTTCCACGAAGCTCGGATCAAGTTGCTCATTGTACTACTCAGGCCAGGCGTATAAACAAACCAACACCGGGTAAACGTCGGCTTGAATTCGGTTTTCGTCGGCAAGGATAGCTACGCGACGAAGTAATCTTGTTACGAAAGAAGATGCAAACCTGTTATGAAAATTGTAGATGTCCTCGATGTTGCCAAAAATGATGCTTTCTTTTCCCGCAAGACCTGGTGGAACTTCAGAGTTGTTAGACATGGCACTGATGTAGTTCTACAGAGAAAAAAATAGGGAAGTCTTCTGTCAATATTAAGGAAAAGCAAGTTGTGTAAAAAGTTTCTTGTTAGGCGCACTTGAAAACATAATGGCTGGTTCAGTTGCAACTGAAGTTAATCAAGTGTACAACTTTACCCGATCAGGAACTGAATCAGCTCATAGGACTTCTAACACCCGTAACAAATCTTTCCCGCGATCGGCACGCCACGCCAGTCACGTCTTTTCCCGCTCTTGGCTAGAGCTACAAGTTTTTTCGGCGCTGACCACGTACGCTTGCTACCGATTGCAGGTTGTCTAACGCTTGCAACTGATTTGATCGGTTTTTTTGTTCACACAAAATAAATAAGAAAAGAGAAAAGGATTCAGACTGTTCAGAAAATTGCTAAAAAAAAAAAAAAAAAAACGAGTTATCCTTCCTTTAACTGGTTTATATCTAAAAATAGCGGTAACTACAAACGAAATAACAAGATGACATTAATCTTATAAAACATGTTCGCTAACGCTCATATGATTGGAAAATGTTCCTAAGCCATTAACTGAGGCGGATCCAGGGGTGGTTCGGGTGGTTTGGTCGAACCCCCTAAATTTTCCCTCAAAATACTGGAAATCATGTTTCCGAAGACCTAATTTTCAAAATCTCCCGGGGGAACATGCCCTCGGACAATTCTCCGAACCCCCCTTGACTAAATCCTGGATCCGCCGCAGATTAACACATATCTTATGCCTACAATCGAAAACAAAGAAAAAATAAAGACATATTCTTACCTCTATAACGCAATTCAAATCTGCAACATACGTTCTTTCAGTTTGTAGTAATTCGTTCATTATAAATCTAATGGGAAAGAAAAAAAAAACACTTCATTGTTATGGCAAAACATCAGCTCTCAATACTGGCTCATACTATAAAACTTTGTCCGTTTTGAGAATTTCAGTCACAATCAGACAACTGGAATTTGATTACATTTGGTAATTAGCAGATAACTGGAAGAATAAGAAGTTACGCTAATCTTGTTATAACAAGTATTGACACAGCCATTTTCATACTTTGACAGTGTTGATATAAGCTTCATTAACAAATTATCAACAAAAACCGTGGAAGAATATAATTTAACTTTTTCTTTGTTCTTTTTGGAAAGCCAAACGAAAACAGATATACAAGACAAAATAACACTACTATTTTTGAGTGTTACAAGTTCCGTCGTCGACCTGGAAAATATCTGCTCTGTGCCCACTACCAAAAAGGATTAACAGAACCATTCTTTTGTGGTGATTTTTCAAAATCCGGAAACAATGTTACCGACAAAAAAAAATTAAGCCGTTCTTTCGTCACTCACCCGTACAGAATACGTACAATTCATTACATTGTCTACAGGATAAACCTTACACAGAGAAGCTTTAGAAAAATAACTTCTTGCTTTTTCTATATTTTGGGTTAGCTTGTTAAAACTTTTGACAGTGTCTCAGTCAATAACGAACCTAGCATTAGCTGGTTCCAGATACTTTCTATTGTCTAACTGTAAGCAGCGATGGAGTTTTTTCGGTGACAGTGTAAAAATGCAGTGACAAAAAAAAGCCCTTATAACAAAGGAAGTGTTAATTCTTCCAACTCACTCTTTACGCTTTGCTGAGCGTCTCTTTTCCTCGGTCATTTCATGGATACCACTATCCTTAGATGTCTCCCTTAAAGCAAACGCCTGCTGTTGTTGTTGGCCTTGCGTGTGTAGCGACTGCAGGCTCGGCCATTCCACATCATCCTGACAATCAATACAAAGTAACGAGGAGAACAGAGTCAGTGATCGATAACTGGATAAGTTTGACTCCTCATCGGAGAAATCATCGAAGTAATCGTCGTTGTAGTCGTCCGCCATTATCCCTTCTTTCCCAAATGACTACCTCTACCAAAACGCTAAGCCACCTTGAGTTAATCACGCGGTCGTAACGTAAACTTGAAGAACGAGAAACACACACGAAACCTCACAACCATTTCATTCACGATCGACTCATCACTTTCTTCCCCATTTGTGCTGTGAAAATAAACGGTTTTCACGCTTCGAGTTCAGGATCCTTGCAAATTGCGCTCAATTTCGCGATCCAGACACTCCTTGATGAGCAAACACGAGTCGCACAATTAAAACGCGATTTTCACATGCTTATTAGCCGCGCGAGTCCTGTTGAACTGTCTACAAAAAGTGTCAAGTTTCACTTATACGATCAAAACAATTGCAATCTGTCGCTTTCGGAAACGGCCGAGTCAAATTTCGACCATCAGAATTCTGCCTTTCGATTTGACGAGTTTCCGTGACAACTGCGCCACTCATCGATCTTATTCTCGAAAATTGAGAAGCTTTTGGGGCAAATCTTCTTAATTCAAGGAATTTACTTTTGCGAGCGCGTCAAGGCACCGGCAAGATGGCGGCATGTCTTGCCTACAACTTTTCCTTTTCCACCAGCTATCGCTGTTATTATCAGTACAATAGCCAAAGAGTTGCAGTATTAATTAATAATGGAATGCCGGTGGTTTGTGTCGATCTGACGCTTCAGGGACGCGACCAAATACAAAGACAGGAAGAAGGCCACACGCGGTTTTTCTTAAAGATTCTCCACCTGCATCAATCTATTTTATACTCAAAAGACCGTTTCCGTAATTTTTGAACCGTGAAAAACACACCTTTACGAAAAGCAAACACAACCATTGAAACAGTTTTACTAATTTTCAATAATTCCATAAACCACTCGCTTACAACTGCCAAATGATTTTAAAATTTAATATCATCCTTTGTTGAAAACTTTTAAATGCGTTGAAAGCCTCGGGAGAAATAGTATCTTTTACACTTATGGATTACAATTAATCCCTAGTTACCCGCTTAATTTCCCATCCGTAAAAAATATCAACTTACTGGAAACCTTCACTCGACTCTCGAAATATTTTTCATGTTCCTAATTTTGGGTGCGTTCGGAAATTATCTGGGAAAGTCCTGCCGCGCAGATAATTGAAAAGTACCACAAATTTTCTAGCAGGAGGTTGTTTTAGAACATGGTTGAAATTCTCATCCCGCAATTTAAATAAAACTGACACGATATATAAAAAACAGCGATTACATCAAATTGTTGATTTTTGCAATATAAAATAAATGGACTTTTAGTGTAAAAGAGTAGTTTAGTACTAGTAATACTAACCGCAAACAATTGAAAACATGGAATGAAAATACTTCTTTAGAAGAGGTTTTTTTAATGACATCATTCGAGATAAAGCGGGTCTGAGGGTTTTAAAGCATCGTTCGAAGGATTTTCGCAATGAGGAAAATTTTAGCAGGCTGCTTTTTTGAATAATCCGAACTATTCTCGATGTTGCTAGAAAAATAAAGTAAAAAAATCCAAGACGCAAACAAACAAGCGACAAGAATTTTGATTCTTTTTTTAATTCTTTCAACTCGTCGAGAGGAATTTGGTGCGAAAATTCCGCTAGTAAGAAAAGAAGAGAGGGAGTGGGGCAGAGATTTATCACCTCAGAGGAACCTCAATTCGAGAGACTGAGAAATTTCAAAATCTTCCCCCAAACAGAGGTTTCCCTTCGTTAGAAGTAACAAATACAAGTTATACAGTGGAACCTCTAGTTAAAGGAAATAAAAGTGTCCCCTAAATAGCAGTGTCCCTCCTACGAAGATATCACATAAAAATGCCTGCTGTTAGCCAATCAGAATGAAGAAATTTTCTCAGTCGTGACTAGATCAGTAATTGTGAGTCAGTCTAACGTTCCCAGACAAGAAAACAGACAGTACCTCATGCTCCGAAGCAGTATATCCTAGCTTGTTCTCGAGTTTCACGCGATATTTTTTCATCCGTCGAGCAAAGTCTTTGTATCTCTTCTCAACGGCTGTGGCCCATTGCCTGATGCCATCACTATGGTAACAGGATTTGGCTATCAGTGTCTCTGCTTGGTGCAACATGGACTTGACTCTCTCTCTGATTTTCTGTGAAAAAAAAATATGGAGTGAAATTGATGATCAACATTCTTAGAAAGTGGATTACAAATAAAAATCAAACAGAGATTAGCCTTAGCCGGGCGCTCGATTAGTCGAGACGGGCGAAAATCGAACAGGCGAGCGATAATCGGCGAACAACAAAAAGGAAAACGATGAAGCTATCCTTGTTCTGCAAAGTTTCTGATAGCTCTCGCTCGTCCTGCTTTTGCGCACGTCCCCATGAACTGACTGCTTAAGAAGAGCTGTACAGAGATGTACTCGCCTTTAAGTTTAGAGACTTTAACTCTTTAACGTGCTAACTGATCAGTGAGTAAGTCAACCTCGTTTCCAGGGCCTTTTCCCTAATTTGGGGGTGAGGCGGAGGAACAAGGTTGTGAGTAAGTTCCCCTGGTGATTTTGACACAAAGCCAAACAGAAAGGTCATGAGATTTAAGGTTTTTTTTGTGTGTGTACACCAACCGGCATTTCTTCCTTCTGCGACTTTTTTTTTACCCAAAGTAAGGGGAGACCCGGGCCCCCTGGCCACTCTCCTAGATTACCCAGTGGTTGCTTGACTAAGGTGAATCTACAACCCAACCTTAAATGATTCATTCTCAAAGGAAATAAAAAAACGTAAAAGAAAAGGCAGCCAAAACAAAAGTGAACCAAAAAGGTTTCACACACCAAGTCATATACCTCTGAAGCCTCCCTGAACTCTTGGTGCTCATCTAAAAGCTCTTTAGTCTGAGCGTCTGTGTCACCTTCACCCGTCCGAGTGGACAAATAACACTCGCCATTTTCGTGAATCCAATCCAGTGCCTAAAAAAACAACAAATTGGCATCATTCCTAAATTTCAATCATCATAGAAAACGAATAACAGAGATACAATTCTACGGATTGAACATTGAGTTTCCAGAGGAAAGACTGTCTATCGAGAGGACATTCCTTTGGCGGGAAACCAATTTAAGACGCCGTTCGTTATCGCCTGTGATTGGCTCTTTCAAGAGCGCGTAGGTGTTACTTTCCCGCCATGTAAACGACTCGCTGAAGCTCTGATTGAACGCCTCACGCGTGCTCTGCATAATTGTCTCGTCAGACGATTCACGATTGGTAGAAGGGAGGTCCTTGACAATACTACAACAGACGTGGTTTTCTCTCGCTGTAGTGTACTCTAAAGCAACGGCGAAGACCAAGCTCTCTACAACGAATCGAAATGTGGCGTCCAATTTGAATTGCCATTGTTCTGGACTTCCTAGCCCGTCTTCATGTGGAAACACACAAGGATTATCGCATGTGTGAGAGGCTAGTAAGACCAACACATTGGCAATTCAAATTGGACGCCATAATTCGATTCGGTGCATGGACTGGCAACGTATTTTAGTCGCTTTCCCACCAACGCCTGTACCTTTTCCAGGGAGCAAGTGCTTCTAGAAGCAGTGAATTAACATCTTTTCTTTTTACAAACACACCTCTTTAGCGCACTGTTCCAGCTCAAGAAATTGCAAACAATAATCCGCTAACGTCCGTCTAACGTGCCAAACTTCTAACACTTGCTGTTCCTGCGCTCTAAGTTGTTCTTGTAATTCCTTAACTCGCTCTATAGTGACATCGGGACGGTCATTCCTTGAAGGCGCAATCGTAGACAAAAATAAGTCAGCGTTTCGCTTAACGTCCAGCAGGCCTGTGGCGATGGAATCCTTGTCTTCGTCATAGCTTTGCACGATGGCTTTCATGGCTTCCAGGCGTTTCATCGAATCGGTTTCGATTAGTTTACTACATGGATCTCCCTCTTCTAGTTTGTAATCGCGAATGAGGCGGTCCATTAAAAACGACACCTGTAATAATAAAAATAATAAAAACAAAAATACTCTTAAATTTACCAGGATAAAATGACTGACTGACCAACAGTCAGACAGACTGACCAACAGAAAGACAGACTCAGTGAGTGACTGAGCGACCGACTAACTGACATACTGTGTGAGTGACTGAGCAATTGACTAAAAGAATGACAGAGACAGAGTAACTGAGCGACTGACTGACTAACAGACAGACACAAAAGTGATCGAGCCACTGATTGACAGAAGAAAAGGTTAGAAACTGAGTGAGTGGCTGAGCGACTGATTGACTGACTCACTCACTCACTCACTGACTCACTGACTCACTGACTCACTCACTGGCTGACTCACTCACCGACTCACTAACTGAAAGACTGAATGACGAGCAAGCTGTCTTTTTTCTGTTTGTAGAATAGTAAAACACAGGTCAAAATTAACCGATCTCCCTACGCAAGGCAATTTCCACATATCCGCTTTTGCCACAATGGTATAGAGATCCATCTCTCGTCAAATAACAAATTGACCTGCTGCGACACCTACCTGATCAGCAGACTTGAAAAAGCTGTAAGAGGCAGTGACAACCTTCCTTCGTTCCTCCGACGTATTCATGAGCTGTTCCCATCGTCTGCTCATACTGCCCGCGCAGTTCCGGATGGCCTCAGGATCGAAGTGACCATCTTTTATTAATTTATCGGCGCGCTGCCGAACTTCAGTCGCACTTTGACATGTTTTCTGCAATCGTAATAATCAGTTGAAATAAGCACTCGCTCTTCGAAGCGAAGGCGGTTTTCTCAGTATCTCCAACCCTTCAACATCCAAGATTCAATTGTTAATTCTCCACTCTAGCTGCTACACATTTCTTTGTGAATTAGTTTCGGGAATTTTATGTTCGATCAAGATAACAAATTCTACCTGATAAGTTTGAGTATTCTCATTACATGTTTTCTGGATAATGTATGGATATTATAGGGAGAAGTTACATGTTAATCACTTCTGGGTGTTGAACATTAACGTAATGTACGATGTCTCCTGGTCAACTGAGGCAGGACTGTTAAAGTAAAGCTACTAGATATTTACCAGCAAATACAAAAGACGCCATAAATAAAGAGTACAGAAAACTACAGAATGTTACCCTGAAAAGATAGATAAAACTAAAAGAGGCAAATAAAAAGACAAAACAAAATAGCAAAGGATGAAGATTACTTAGAAACACAAATGACGGGCTTGAAAAAGGGTTAATTTTTCAAGGTACACGAAGCGATTTTTAAAATCTGACAGACTACTAAAAAATTGCCTAGCAATTTATACCTCAATGGCTCTCTGGAATTCCTCGTGCTCTCTTAAAAGAGCCTCTGCTTCAACGAGCGATGTTCCAAGCCCGGCACTAGCGTAGAGTATAGCCTCGCAATTCCGTACCCGGCAGACAACCTACCGAGAAAATACCGAGTCAAATACGAACATTACGTCACAAGGGAAGAGCTAACTGTCGCTCAAACCAAACCGTCAGCGTCATTCGAGATGTAACTGTACTGATTTCTCTACGATTGAGTAACAGAGGGACGCATAAATATCATTATTACATCCATTTTGAAACCACTGGTGGTCCCTGTAATCTGATTGGCTCTAATTGGTGCGATTTATTCACGAATCGCACCATTTTTTGCTCCAAATCGCATCATTTAACGCTTGACTGAGTTTTTGACACATGACATCAAAGTCTTTCTGTTTTGCATACAAAATAAGATATAAAAGCATTTCCGGTTCCGCCTTTTATTTAAAACCGGCTCAGTACTGCATCGATAAAATATTTGAATTGACCAAGTTCTGTATTTGGGCGATTTCAAAATGGATGTAATAAAGTGGTAATTGAACCTCATGTCGTGCAATTTTGGTCTGAAATCATACTTGTGATTTCAAATCAAACTCGCGCTACGCGCTCGTTCGATTTTGAAATCACGCGTATGATTTCAGCCCAAATTGCACTCCACTCAGTCAATTACCATTATGTATCAGGGCAATCGCGCACTTACCCCTCCCCTAACCAAACAATAACACTAACTTGCTATCGGTTGACTGTTGTTGGGTTAAGGGAGGGGTGGGTGCTCAGATACTGACTTGATCCGAAATATCGAGAAGGTCGGATATCCTTGTGGGTCATTTCAGGAACTACTCGCTATGTTTTTGGCCACGGAGGGGTCAATTTTTGACAACATGGCGAATTGTATTCATTAAAGACAACCTTGAAATGGTCTTCCGCTTAGAAGGAAAAACACCAAAACGGCAAAAATAAAAGGTAGAAATAAATGTACCTGTAGTTATGGTGTAGAGGATTCACAAGGATTGAAACTCAAGACGAATTTGAAAACTGAAGCCTTACTTTTTCTAGAAGAACAAAAAGTGAAACAGGGGTTTCAATAAAAGGCGGTCAGCGGTTTACCGCTGGCTATAAAACCTCTTACCACCGTCTGTTGAGCCGGCTCGCAAGCTCGCTTTTCGCCTTACGTCCCCATTTCCTATTACACCATCGGCAGTCGCTTATGGAAACGTTTATTGAAACCCCTGCATGAAATAGAGGATATCTTTCCTCACCTGTTTTGCATCACTCTCTAATTGTCGTAGGAGCAAATTCTGTTCGAGTTTAATTTTCCTTTCCTCCGCCAAATCCCGAAGATCTCTCCTTTTACGGTGTAAAACTTCTAGTAAATTATAAATGTGCGATTGAGCATCGATGTTTTCTAACGTTAACGGATCCTTCACGCGCAGTTCTATCTCAGATTGTTTTAAATAATCTATAAGTTCCTCGCCGCGACAAAACGTTCTCGAGGCGGCATTTTCAATGTCTTTCATTTGCTCTTCAAGATGGGCGAGCGATTGTTTAGCTCGAGGTAAATCCAGGGCGACACTTCCTTTTTCCAAGTGCTCTTCACAAATTTCCAGACGATCTTTAAGCTGAAAAGCAAAAGGAAAAACTGTTACATGGGAGGTTTCTATGAGAAACCAACAGTTGTTAAGGAGGCTTCTTCCGTCGTCATTGAGTAAATATTGATTTGGGATCAATACAAGGTGTGATTATCTAATTATCGTATAATTATGACTCTCGAGATTCCATCACGTCGATGTTGGTTGTTTAATTCGAGAGACCTTCCTTAACAACTTGGGGTCGAAAACAGGAAAAAGACTTCGTAAATGTTGTTGTTTTTAAATTTCATCTTCGACTTAAGGGATAGTTTAGGTAAAGCGTTAAATAAAAATTTAGGCGCGGAAGTTTACTCTTTGCTGTTACAGAAGTACGAAAAAAAAGGTCTCCTCTCGATGACAAATGCATTGTACGCCAATATGCTAAGAACCTTCTACTGACACGAGAAAAAATATCTTCATCGTGAATGAAAATACAAATTATCAGATTGGAGAAAGAGAAAAACACTGCAGGGGCGACCACAACCCAAAAAGTCTCTAAGATAGTCGAAGATGGACAAGATTGACACGGATTGTAAATGAGCAACTCGACTGTATCACGATGCTTTGAGTTGTCTTTAGAGACGCGCAAAATTATCTTCATCGTAAAGGAAACTTTAAAATATTAGTCTAGTGAGATGGAAAACCAATATAGTAAAGGGAATGAAAACAAAATGAAACTACAAAATATGAGTTTGGTTATATAGAAAAAGGAAACATTCGAAAGCATAAACTAAGATGAAATGAAGACAGCTAGGATAGAAAAGATTACATCGGATTCCAAATTACATACTTTGCAGATTCTTGCTAAAATTTTCCCTTTTTTTTACTCCTTAGTGAACAATCTCCCTCTGTTAACGACCTTTTCTGCTCGCAAATAACAAAGTCTGTCTTTGAGTCGAAAATCAGTACGAAAAGAAGTTCTTGCATGCGAACTGTTCCAATAAGCGGCCAAAGAATTCAGTTTTCGAAAGCTACGACTGAAAATTGAATGGTTATTTTCAAACGCAAGTGACACAAAGAACCTCACAACGTTTGAATCTTCTTACAACGACAATACAAAGCGAAAAGTTATCGACAGGTAATGGCACCTGTTTTGTCTAGCCATGGTTTTACTGATCTTAAGAGCTTGTTAATCGGCCATTTAACACCAAGGAATTTCAAGAGCTCATTATTGGCGGTCGAACTTCATTCCCGATAGTACAGATTAAAAAAGATTTCTCGTCCCCAACGACTATTTTCGTATGTTCTTGCACGCAAACAAAAGTTGTCAATATCATTGAGTGCACTCAAGGTAATTGTTGGGTACTAATTGGACCTCGTATAGGATTTACCCACAAAAAACGTTCCAAAATATGAATTCATCAAACCTTCAGTATGCAGGTATAAGCACATGTGCATCAAGCTCACATCTCGAGAAAACCAAAGATTAATTCTCGGACACCACGTCAACCAACGCGTGAAAATTTCATAAATAATTACGTACATGTCCGCTTTTCTCGAGGCGTGAGCTTGGGACACCTGTGGTATATGTGGTACTGTTACATCACGGATGAAGCCTCAGCGCAATATTTCCTTATGCTAATTTTCATATGTTGCAAACGGAGATTATACCAACCACACGTACGTCTTTGGAAGAACCATTCAAATCAAAGCTATTAAACATTTCTTTACTAGGCTGTAGTAGAGGGTTCTAACTTTTAACCCGGTGGATAAAACCCTTGTGTATGACCATTCAAATGAAAGCTACAGAGCAGTTTTTTTTTTCATGTGGTTCTGTTTCAAGTTGTTAAGCCGTTCATGGGGCTTCTATACCTCTGAAATCTGTGGATGGAACCCTAGTATGAGATCAATCAAATGAAAGCTATTGAGAACTGAGTGGTCATTCCAAGTGGTTTTATACGTCAAACTGTAAACTGTGGCTCTAACTTTGACGTCTGCAAATGAAACCCTGGTGCAGAACTGCTCAAAAATGAACGCTACCGACCAGTGCTTCCAAGTGAGCTTTAGCCTGTGAAAGAAAGCATAATGCAAGAAGGAGCAGTTCTAACTTTAGAGTCCGTAGACAGATGACGTCCGAGACAACCTTCATCTGGTACTAATCATACCACACAAGAACAATTATTATCTCGCAGTGGATCACCTAATCGTATTTACGGATCTTCTCCTCACTTTTCAGACATCATAAATGACAATTCAGCTGATACGTAAAATAATTTAATCGCTTCACTCCCAAGATCCAAATTTCATTTCTTCTCCCAGGCCCTCTCCGTCTGCTGAACGCTGATCCAAGATATGAGAGTTGGGTGTTCACTAAAAACATCATATAGCTGACTTTTCTTTCTGGAATGTTTCAACACCTTTCTGCTTAAAAATGTGTTAATAATGTAAGAAGAAATTCCTTTCTGCTCATAAATAAAAGTGGAAAGATTGATACTCTGTTGGAGCGTGCATGTTGTACGGAACTCTTCGACGAATGAATACCTGATTGGCACGCGGCATACGATATCTTTTGTAGTGCCAGACACCAAAATGTCTTCGTATTGAGTGAGATTAACCAGCTAAGAAAGTACTTCAGCTTTAAAACATCATATAGAATTTCTTAACAAATAACTAACGATTGACAGGGGAAAACTGTTTGCTTTCCTTTCAGCCTAGATTAGTTCAAGTGCCATAATAACTTGGAAAATGAATAATTTGCACTTCAAAATGAAAGCTTCCTGAACAATTTTATTGCTAATTTTTTTTGAAAATATTGATAAAAGGTACTCCAAATAGACATCAAATAAAAGCTGATGGTATATAACATTCTTGTATCTGTGGTACTGTTTGCCAAGCTGTACAAAGTTTTTCACACATACGACTGTGTCAATAAAGATACAAAACGTGAAGACCCAAATATAACCCACAGATCAATGTTTCTAAGAAGTACAAAAGAGAGTTTCCAAAGTTATCCAAATGATATTTTTTACGTAAGGAGAATACCTTCCAACGTCTTAAGAGTGGAAACGTTGACCTGAAGCCGAATCTGTAAAGCTAACTTACGACACACAGTCATAGCAGTTGGTCAAAAGAAATATTCGAGCGTAACCGAGTAAATCAGCGGTAAAAATTCCTGTGTTAAAACGTTTTACACCTCTAAAACACGCTCTCTCACTTGCTTCTCACCGCCAAGGATTGCGACCTTTTGAGATGGAGACCATTGACGTGCAAATCTTTTGAAATTGATATGATTGCCAAGACAATACTTGTTTTCACAAACTTTCCAAACAAGTGCCAAACCGACTTCGCGAAAAAAAACTGAGAGCCAATATATATCACCAAATTACCCGCCCACAGATTTTATTTCTATTAGAGATGTTCCATTACCGTTTAAAGAGCAACTTAAAGTTAAATGGGGTCAACGAGATTCTCAACTCCACAAAGGAACGGAACAGAAGGCACTCATCTGAAACAACTTCATTTCGATGCGCAATTTATTTTAAAAATGTAAGATTCTAGTTTGTTAACTTAACAAGAAATAATTCAAAAAAGTTCCTCCAAAGAAAAACATTTCTAGGTTAAGATAAGGTGAATGAATCTGTAGAATTAACAGTTGCCGGTAGAAAAAAACCGTACCTTTCCATGGTTCGACGGCCATGCATGCTTATTCGTACAAAGATGCCGACAGTTCCGCCAGAAAAAACTTCAAAAGATATCTTCAGTACAGGGCGAGAAATATTTGAGATAGCCTACGAACATAAGTTTAACACGAGGGCGAAAACGTTCCAAAACGTAACACACAACAACGTGTGATGTATATCAAATTTCACTATGTATATACATCCCAAAAACCTAGTATCAATTGCCGACTTAATGTTTATTTACATTGCTGCTTTGAACAAAGATAAGAATACTAATGCATAATGGATATTTGAGAAGAAAAAGTTCTGTGGTGCGAATTCCAAACAAGAGCCGCTAATTTTAGACTCGCGCTCCGCTTAAGTTCAACAGATAAATCTGTATATGACCGTAATGAAGTCTTCTACCACTCGGGTGAAAACTGTTGTGTGTTTACAAGCTAATCATCCGAGAAAGCGCTTCGTAAATGAAAACATGAGGTGTAGAACAAAAGCATGCACACAGCAGAAAAATCTAAGCACGCAATTTCATAAATGTGACCCCTAACATCGTTGTAATCACCTTATGACGGATTCAACGCGAGAATTCCACTTCGAAAAATCCTATTTGAACCTATATATTCGCAAAGCTTTAAATATATTGCTACGTTCCCGCTGAGAAACAAGTTCGCTCATCCGGCTCAAAGCAAAGACAGGAAGAACACACACTAAACTCTTACGAGTTCTTACACAGTACTTGTCAAGAGCTATTTGCACCCTGGCTAAGTGATTTGAGCTTTTTGCTTTGGGATCGCGACAAAGATTGCAAAGGAATGTCGCCTACTTTCGCTAGAAGGACGTACGAGTGGAGTTTAATTTCGTGCATGTAGCACTACTGGGTGCTAAAGGAAATACTGTACCAGTTTTGCAGATCTCTCAAATTCCCGCAACTGTAACCAGCATTCTAACTGCTGCCTCCTTCGCGTCCACGAATGTTCGATGGCTCTCCGTACTCTGTCAAGCTCTTTGATAACCTTCTCCACATGTTGAAGCGAATTCGAGTCCAAACCATCAGAGCTGGCAAGTTTAAGTTCTTCGATGATCGTTTCTCCTTCATCAATGGCCGTATGGATCGAATCCAAAGTCGCTTCCCCCTGGTGCTTTAAGTTCGTTAACACAGTGGCAATGTTGTCCGGATTGTCGGACACTTCTTCGAGTTCTAACTGCGCTTTAAGCTGCTCCACTAATTCAGAGAGCTGAAAAAAAAGCGACGATAGAGTTATTACGAAAACCACTGTGGAGTCATCGTCCGTATCAAACTCTGCCACACTCATGTTAAACATTGATCACGGGCAGCGCGCGTGAGTGAGCCAAGAGCAACACTGCAACAACTGGACAGATTTTTTTAGAGGAGAGGGCTGGCGCACTGAACTTGATAGCTACGCACCCCGACTACCTAACCAGGCCTTCTCACTAGCCGTCAGCTCAAAGCGCAGCCGCTGACACAAATCTTGCATAAGATCAGCCGTGTCAATTAAATTCCAGAACCTTCATGAATGACAGCACGAAGATGGACGTAAAATAATAGGTCAATAAAACAGAATAACAAGACAAATTAAGTAACAGAAGCGGAGAATGAATTGGTCTCATCCTCTTCCCGTCCTGAGCTGAAGCGACACGTACTCAATAAAAAAAAAAAAAAAAAAACTTAACAGATCTTTACAAAAAGGAGTTCTCCTCAATCCACGATGGATATAAATTTCACGCTACTGAATGAAGACGATTTTCACAAGATCGCCTTTAACATGTTAGATCTGACATTTACATCACGTACAACTGGAAATATGGCTACCAAGGAAGTTAAGAAGAACTTGCCTGATGCATGCACGCGTTGCATACTTTCAGAGGTCTGATCAGGGCGGTAGGAAACATGTTAACAAATAAAGCAACTAAGTGTTGTGTCACAGACGAATTCAAGGACTCACAGTGCGCGCAAAACGTTTTCGTTGAAAGAACCAAGCCATGTCGTTTCTCACATCCTGAGTGAAATTCGACCGCGTTGTTGTCTACACCATATGACACAATATATGACCTCCTGGAACGATCGATTGATAATTAACTTTGATTGAAGTCAATATGCGCAAGCCTTACCTTTTGTGTCTGGGAATAGAAATTGACAGCTAATTTCAGCAAGGTTTTCCGTCTGTTCACCCGACCGATAAACTCTTGGACGCGCTGTTCGAAGTAGTCGACGCGCTTCTGTATCTCGTTCGGGTCACACTCGCCTGTACTCGCCAAATGGCGGGCGGCTTCGAGCAGTTTAGCCGCATTTGTGTAGGTATTCTGAAACATAAAACCGCAAAAATAGTGAAGCGTGATGCAAAAGTACTTATTTCTAAAATAAGCCGCGAGGCAGACGTGTTGGATCTATCTAAATCGGATAACAATACTTCAGATTACACGCAACCATTCCCACCCATCTGCATAACAGACAATTTTTCACACGATTTCCTCGAAAATACTTCCCGAAATAAATCTGCGGCCTCATCTAACCTTTCGTGACTTTACTTACACCGAGCTTTAATAAAATAATTGGCAATTGTCTTAATTACCCTTATCGCGAATTTAACAGCAGTAGAAAAATTTTGTCTTTTTACAGACAAAATCAAAACTTTTCACGTTGTAATTCTGGAAGAATGTGGTAAAACGTCAACAGTAACGTAATCTAAAGATTAGCAAAAATGCAAACATGTTCAAGTGGAAAGGTTATTTTCATAGTGTGACATTGTTTTCATAGGACAACAAGATAACATAAAATTAAAACTCGTCTAACATAATTTACAGAAAGACGACATTTGGCGGTAAGAAATGCGACTAAGTCGAAAAACGGATGAACTTGCTCCGTCACTTTAGCACGCACTAATCAGCGCAAATAAAAAACATCTACACAAACGAAAATTGAATTTATCAAAAAGCACTTAGTGAAGAGCAAAGTTCAGCACTTGTAGACTTTGTGGTAAGCAAAAACACGCAAGGCAAGAATGAGTTTTTACGGATTAACGACCAATTTAAGTTAACCTCTACACCGTTTTAGTAACAAGAAAACACATCAACAAATTTGTACACGGCAAAAATTAATTTCTCTTTTCAACGAAAAGAGGTTTAAAATCATAATGAGTTGATTTCAATTAAACTGTCACACACCAATTTTAACCACCACACCTCAGAAAAACCTTACACAGTTGAAAGCTGATGAACAGAATTTTACCAAGTACTGTTCAGTGGCTTTCAACTGACGGATAACACAACAGGGTTTACTCTCCGGGGCTACAGATGTAAGAGATAGGACACGCTAACTGTTACATGCAATTTTTAATTGAGGCTTTAACACTGGAGTTAAAGGAATCTATCGGAACAAATGGAACAAATTATTTAAAACTCAAGACTTAGGAAACGCTCCAATAGAAATGATTTCTTTCGCAAAGGGAAAAAACTACACTCCAGGAAGGAGCAAAAAACCAATCTGAAAATTCAAACCTGTTCAAATTCGATTAATTTCTCAAATAGCATTAACTAATTACTTCAGACAAGGGATGTTGTGTATTCCGGATCGGAAAAGTCATCAATAAAAGCGAAAAAAACCATCAGATACTCTTGAAGCAGACAATGACTAAATCACTAAGTGCCCCTTAAATTAATAACGGCAGACAGGTGACGCTGGCCTGGAGAATAATTTGTAACGGTTCCAGACTTGAAAAAAGTCGTTTCATGGCATTCATAAAAGAGACAGAAAGAAAAAACTTGACTGTTCGTTGAAGAAGAAAAATATTTTAAGAACTAATACCACAAGGGGGGTGAATAAATGAAGTTGTGAAAATTTTAAAGCCATTTAAAACGGAAATTCGACAAATAATGAGGAGATAGAACATAAGGTTTTGGCATTACTGCAAGAAATGTGATCGAGGTGTAACCCCAACAAGACGTCACAAAAAAAATTTCCTGAATTAAAACTGGCAAATAGGAAATCACACTAAGTGGTTTGTATTCTCCCAGAAGAGGTAGGAAATGAAATCAAAATCTACTCACGTCAATTGATTATAAAACTGAGAAGGAAATGAAGCCATATCTTTTGAAGATAAGGTGGGTGTCATTTCCATAGATCCTTAGTGTGTGACAATTCAAATATAAGTGAATATTGAGTAACTTCTAATACTCGAAGTTTCGTTTTCCTACGCTGTCATAAAATTTACTTCCATCTTTGTTCCTTACTATGTCGTGCAGGCGAATCTGACTTTTAAGTCCTTGGGTAAAAACCTGGGTCCAGTTATTCAAAGAGAAGGTAACGCAATCCAACAGATAAATCGCTATCTAGCAGATAAGTAGGCTCGATTACCAGCCACTGTTCGGCAACCGGAGCCCCGCGCTCCTCCCCAGGGAGGAACGAAAAAGACTGGACCCGAGAGAGCGGCGGAAAGCGAGCTTAACAGATAAGTATCAAGGACTGAACGTGCTCCACTATCCACCAGATAGGGATTTATCCCTGGGGCGGATCCAGGGGTGCTTCGGGTGGTTCGGTCGAATCCCCTAAATTTTCCCTCAGAACGCTGGAAATCATGTTTCCGAAGACCCAATTTTCAAAACCTTGGACCCCTCAGAAGGGGAACAATTCTCCGAACCCCCCTTGACTAAATCCTGGATCCGCCCCAGTATCCCGTGGATAGAGTTATCCACCCTTCGAACAGCCGGGGCCTGGTGTGTAGCCGGCCATTCAAGGAAGTTCTACCTTTTAGGTCTGTGTGTGTAACCCTGGTGTGTGACTGTTCTTGTCTGCAAGCAGGACGCGTATTTCTCCACTCGCTGGAAGATTGGAGACGAGTCGGGAGAGGTTTGCCGGTAGTCTGGCACTGACGCACGCGCCGAAGCGCTGATAATGAGAGTGTGCTCGTACGCTATGACAATTCAAATGAAGGCTATTGAGCAGTACTTTAAAGAGGTACTGTTCATTGAGATGTAGAGGGAGGTTCACATTTAAATGTCTTTAGAAAAACCCTCGTTTCTAACCTGCGCAATGCTTTCAAACTCCTCGTGTCTCTTTAGCAGTGCCTCTGCTTTAACAAGCGACTTGCCAACACCTGTGTGTTTGGACAGAAACGTCTCTCCATGTTCCTCAATCCACTTTATAACCTAGAAAAATAATAGCAAACAAACAAACGACATAGAATTACATATCTGTACAATTCTTCACACTCGACCAATCAGATTAAAAACTAAAGCCAATCGCGACATGGTCGCCCGCGTTTTCCCGCGCTTCAGGTGCATTTCCAGTCTTCACTTTGAGCTCTTATTGGCTCCTTGCGATATTTCCTTAGTTCTGATTGGCTATTGTGATTCCTTTGGATTTGGGTCCATGACACTCGATCCAAAAGCACTCTAAGGCATGCCATGCACACAAGCCTGTTAAAGATTGGGTCCCCTTAATTGCTAGTGGTACTCTTGGAGCATTTGCGTACTCTCATTACATGTTTGCTGGATAATGTATGGATATTATAGGGAGAAGTTACATGTTAATCACTTCTGGAAGTTAAAGGGCCAACTACTAAGGGCTGCTGTTTTAGAATTGGCCATTTTACAGTTGTTTACTCAGTTCCCAAGCCTTTGATCTGGAGTGAGGCTGAAGGTGACCTTGTTGTGATCGAGACCAGTATCTAGTTTAGCGTGATAACAAAGTAATTTACATTTGAAAAGCAGCCACGTTTGTATCATAACAAGGTCACCCTTTGCCTCACTCCTCTTTAAAGGCTTAGCAACCAAGCACCCAACCGTAAAATGGACTATTGGCGTTCACAGTCCGTGTCACTATACTCAATTCTCTCCCATCTCTGTTCGTTTTCGGGAACCTGTACTATCTTTGTGTGTGCGTGTGCGTGTGCGTGTGCGTGTGTGTGTGTGCGTGCGTGTGTGTGTTTTTTTTCTTACCTTAACAGACTAATATGTTTGGGTCTTTCTCGTTTAAAAGATTATTTCGTTTTCAGTTGTGAAACAAATTACTTGAACATCATAGCAGAACCAATTTCACGACCACTGACAGTCGTCAGAGGGAATACACTGGAAATTGCGTTCATTCTCTAAACTAGACCTGGAGAAGGACCTAGATCAAGTTATGAGGCTGTGTCTTATAGCAGTTACGCGACTCAAATGTAAATATTGGTTGAAATTAGTAAGCAATATAAAAATCAAATATAGCAAAGTGATATCACTGTTACCGGTATTTGACTTAAGTAAATATTGTCATTTGTAAATGGTACAAAAAAAAAATTCGGCAGAGACGACAAATCGTTTCGTCCCTCCACGATTATAAATCAGTAAAAATTACTGTCAATTCAAAACAACACTGGCAAAAGACCACAGGTAAAAATATATAATGCTGATATGATAATTAATTCACGCTGGGTGCAATATCGAACGTGCTTTACCACGGAAGCCTTTTAAAGTTTACCTCGAAGGAATTGTCACGAAATTTAACTTCAGTCAAATAAAATGAGATAGAAAAAAAAAATTTTTCCCCCCAAGAAAGATCAACGTTAGAAAGGTAGAACTTTAAACAAAATGAAAATTAGACGGATTAAATGCAATATAAATATCAAAGAGCTTTAAGTTTAAAAATATGTAAACAAAAATAATTCAGTGCCATAGCTACTTCTACTCTAACTTTGCTTACGATCAGAGATTTCGTAATGACGACTAACTTTCCTTTCCACAGCGATGAAAACCTTATCCAACCATTGACCTCTCTTAACGGACATACCGAACACAACTATCAATAACAATCTAACACAAATGGGTAAATATAGTTCGAAACTGCAGGACAATGTCAGTTGCCTTGCTTTCGACCACATACACACACTATCACGCAAATTTCGTTTTCCAAGCTCGGTTTTTGTGGCAAAGTAGTGGTGTGAAAAAACCGTGACCGTAAACCCAACAATGACAAAATGCTCCCTTTCCCTAACGAACCAGACGTCTCTGTCTTATCTGAGAAAAATATATAGATAAACACGTTGCTTTTGAGTCGCGGTTTGGTGTATTTTAGCTTCCTCGACAAAATCTGTTGTTAGGTTTATTCAAGTCTGCTATAAAAACGTAGAGCGAAAAAAAAAAACAAAACAAAACAAGTGAAGAAAAAAAAAAACTTAACTTCTTTCTAATCTATCTACAAAATAAAGTAATGTTACAAGTTTCACGACAGACTTCACAACCGTTCACGATACAAAACATAAAAAGGAGATAAGTAATGAGTTAAGGTATCTAGCTTCCTTATTGGAAAGAACATAACAAAGATCGAGTGACTGATATGCGAATAATGTACCTTCAGATAAAAAGCCTAATACATATACAACTTTACAAAAGCAACTTTACTAAAAGCTACTTTAATAGTGGTTAGATTTCTATAAATGGATTGTGCCCTGAGGGAAAACGATAAAGCCGCTACTCTGAGAGAAAGCAAATTTAGAGTCGTTGAATCGGAAAATTGTACAATTTTTCATTGAAAACAAGAATTGAAATTCCAAGAGTAAAATTCAAATATTCTGTATTTCAAGCTACAGTGGTAAAATTAGATTTTTTCCCTCCACAACCTTGAGCAATAAAATGATTTATTACTTACTATCGAATATTTTGACAGCAAATGTCCTAACAACTACAAATTGTTGTTAAAAAACATTCTGTCACTAAATTAAATGGAAAAAAAAACATTTAGCAAACATATTTATGGAAAATGTACCTACCATTTTAAGAGACATGTTAGTAACTCGAAACTACCTAGTGAAATGTTTCATCTCAATTCATTTCAATCTCTTTCTCTTGCAGCAATACATCTTACAGCAAAATCCACACCTCAGCTTAAACATCCCGATGTAGAACTAAAAGTTTTTTTTTTTCCCGATAACACAATTGAATGCTTAAAGCAAAACTGCCTGATCTTCGAGGTAACACTTCAGAATTCAGCTGTAACAAATTTTCACTTTTATGTCGGGCATGCTTAGAGGCTTGAGGGGGATTTCAGCATTTGTAAATACAGTTAGAAATAAAGCGCATTAAAATTTAAAAACATTTTGCCAGAACACCTGTTCCAAGCTCCTGTCAAATCTAATTCCACATAAAAAATTATTCCCTTTGGGTTTTTTCCCTTTCAATTACAAATCATCTTGAACTAAAAGGAGGTTCCCTTTCAATTTGTCTGAATTGAGAAAAGCAATCAAAAGAATTAAATTTACACATGTCAGGAAACCAACCACTCTCTTAAAGAAAATACACGAAGAACGTGATCAAAACGCTTAATAAAACAATATATTGCCTTCCATAAACACAATAGCTGCCACTCTCAGTAATCTCACTGTCGACCATACAAAGACTACTTTGCATATCAGACCAAATTTCGCATAAATTAGCATAATTTGAGCATTTAAATGTAAACTATCTTCGAAGAGTGCCATGTTCTTTATTCAACACCTGTTGAATAAAGGAAGGACTTGTTTGTGAAGACCATCTTTCTTCCACTCTCGGCCGGTTGTGTTGGTTTAAAATTTACGTCCGCTTCCTATAGTAAATTCACGAGTTTTAAATACGAAAAAATCCCTCGAACAAGAGGAAGGCTAAATGCAAAACGAAGACCTCTCACATACATCGAAAGTGAAATAAAATTGGGCATAAATTTAGAGAAACGGTGAGATACTACTAAGGCAAAAATTAAATACACACAGTTCAAAGCTTATAATTCGTATGGTACGATTTTCCCAACGAGAGAAATATTTCACCAAAGAATATCTAAAGTTAGTGAATGACCTGGGGCTAAAAAGTAAATAAATAGAACACAGTATATTAACTGAACAGACCCAAATATTTAGTTGATTCAATGGAAGCCTATTCAGCCCAAAACGTATTTTTGGCTTCCTCAATAAAAATAGCAAAGAACACAACGAGTTTACAGGACTAGGTAGAATTAATTTCGTTTCATGCTAATGGTTTTATCTTCGATTTGAAACAGTTGTGACATATTATACCATACGACACGTGTAAATGACGAAGAGGAAGACGAAAAATGTAATAGCGACTTCATGAAACAGCGAGCAAAACAAAAAAGCTAAATCTAGAGTAAATACTGACTTCAGAAGAAGCAAAGAGTTGTCGATACTTATCTTAATATTTCAAAACAAATACTAAAGTAATGAAAACGAAACCGAATATTCGTGACATGAAAAATTCAAGAAAAACACTCATGTCACTTTCGTAAGCTAAATTTCCTTGTCAAACATCACAGACTACTTCGTAAAAAATATTGCTGCAGATATTCTAATAAAACTGTTAACGTTTCGAAACTTGATTTTACACAATAGACCATGAATACCAATTTATAACGCAACGTATTTTGAATAAATCGGCTCGGCTAGTACCGGTATACTTCACAACAAACTGTACTGAACAAATCAGCTCACCATTCGTCCTATCCAATATCTAAAAGCGGTATCATTCGGCTGATCTTTACACAGAACCAATTCCAGCAAAACCTCACACATTTATAACGACAATGAGGGGAAAAACTTCCCCAACATACAGGTGAAACCCAAGCAAAGCAATCATTCTTTGCCACTTCTAATGCTTCGTTGTAAATGAAATAAAAAAGCTTGAATGTGATTGGATGTTACTGCCTTAGGGTGTGATACAAATATCTATTAATACAGTAGTCTGCTAGGAAAATCTTCATGTTTAAAATTTCGTACGCAAAAGAACACAAAAGTAATAATTCTCAACGAGCAATAATTTCTAACACAATTTCTCTTAATAGCAAAGAAGTTTGAAAAAAAATCTTTCCCTTAGGAAATATCACACGCCATTCACACCTTTTAAATAGTAAAAAATAAAATGCTAAATCGAGGTGGAAACAAGCTTTTGCATAATTTACAAGGAACAATCTTTAAAAAAATTTCCAACTATTACTGTGACCAAACCAAGATAATTTAACGACAACGACTAGTGAGGGTACGTCCGAGTATTTGTAGTTGCTTAAAATTTAACAAGAAATAAGGAAATTGTTCAAAGAAAACAAATCAAAAAAACTTAATTAGTATTGGAAGGATCATTATTGTTCACAGAATTACCATTCAACAGGTGAAACATAAGTTCCGTCTCTCCACAACAGGCTAACAAACTTTTCCTAACCAGGGGTCGGTAACGAACAAACAAATGTCTACCGACCTACCCCTGGGAAGTATTTTTAAAATCAATTATCTCATCATAGAAGACGAATAAGTACTGTTATCAACTTAAAAGTAAACCACTATAAAATATCCCTACACATCACGCTAAGGCTTGTTGACAGAAGTAGTCAAAAACAATTTTGCAAGAGGGAATCGTTAAAAAGCCTTCACCAAATTACAAAAAAACTTCAATTCCTTAAGAGATTAATGAACTGATACCTAACTAACCATCAATTTACTCTAAAAGGTAATTGGCACATCATTAATATTTACAGTACAAGCACTTTGGCAAATGTTTGCATCAAATGATTAAATTTTTCAAAGTACATCAAGCCATAGATATGATTTACAAACAGGACAACCTCAGTTAAAAAAGATTTGTTTTGATCATTTTCACAAAACAAGAAAACATAAGAAAACCCAGGAAACAATAATACAGCAGAATTCAAACTTCGTCTGAGTTCTATGCACCGATTAAACAATGAACTTTACAGCTAAAAACATGAATTAAAAAAGTCACACTGACAATTAACTTTTCATTGGATTCTGAAGATGACTGTTGGTTGTCAGACAGTCAAAAAAATTAAAAAGTTCGGACAGAGAAGTTTTTTTTGTGTGTTTTGTTTTGTTTTGTTTATTTCATGAACAATGTTTGAGAGCCTGAGCTGACTACACCCAGATTTCAACTTTTAAACTCGTTAAGCTTTCAATATGATAAGTAGGAGGTAGCAAATTTAAATGCAGATGCAATTGCTTTGCAGGTGTCATCCATTACTAAAACATGTCTGTATGTGTACTGTAGTTGTGGTCACTGTCACAAATAACAGTATTTGCCTCCTACACAGGCTCTTTTGCAGTCATTGTTTAGTCGAGTCACACAACCTGCTCTTCCCCCAACAGAGCGTGTTACACGATAAGGTCAAACAAAGACCAGCACCTAAATGCTGCAGTTTGTGCTGCATTGTTGTAAGAGATGAGTGCAAAGATCCAGGCCCTTTGTTACCTCACTTCACTCATCAGCATTCAATTTTCTCCCAGCTTGCTTGCTGGACAAGAATACATACTTTCCTATTTGTATAGACTATGACACTACACAACCAATTATAAACCACATTACATGTTCACCAAGAAGTTGTTTACCTGGGAGCTATCCTGATCAAACATACACAAGTGTAAATATTCTTTTAGTCTTGCCTTGCGTTTTTCCCATAACATTCCTAATTGTCTGTGCTGTTCGTGAACTTCCAAGTAAATGTCCATCACATGGGATCCTGCTTCTTCAGAAAATTGAGGATTTTTCAGAAACTGATTTTCCACATTAACAGGATTTTTTTGAAGTTCTGCTAGCAGTGCCTTGCTGTCTGAGCCGACAGTCTCAAATGAATCTTCAATTTCTTGCCGTAAATCATTTAGATCTGTTAATAAGTTTTCCACTCCAACAACTTCCTTGACATCCAGGTATTCATCATTTTGCAGCTTTTCTTGCCAGAGTTTTACATTGTGAAGAAACTACATAAAACAATAAAGTAATTTGGTTATACTCTGCCATGGCATGAATCTTTTGCTAAACTCACATCAAGCATCAAACATACTAAATAAATTAGAACTAATGCCTAATCTTACTATCAATAAATTATTTGATAGGATTTCAGTCGGTTGATGCAAAAGAAAGATGAATTTCTGAGATGCAGTGAACGTTGAGGTACAAATGTGAATGAAATTACATGTACTTAAAGCAGTACATATACTCAGTTGTTCTTTAGCCACATATATGGTTGGTTGTTGTTGAATTTCTCATAAGACCTCTCAGTAACACAAAAAAGCTTAAGTTCAGCTGCAATTTATCATTAAAGTTTAATTTATCATTACGAAGGCTACAATGAAAAAAGGTATCAGTAACTGCAGGATTTTGCTGTTGTTAAAGTTTTTGTAAGTGTACTACTAACACACTGTAAAAGTGTATTATACGAGAAATCAGCAAGAGTCTGAAACCACAGATAAAAATACTTATAACAAACAAAAGGCATATAAATTAACATACACTACCAAAACCTCCCAGGTCAAGTATTTGCTGTTCATGCATTTACATTCAGTATTTACCTCTTCGCTGTGTTTGTGATATGCAACTGAACATGCTAGTAAACAACTCCGCTGATTAATGTTCATATCAAATGATTTCCACTCGCAACTGACAGCCTGTGCTAGAGCTTCGATTCGGTCAGATTCATAGTGTACAGCCTCACTCAGTTGGTCGGCCACTTCTAGCACACGGCTGATGTTGTTATAAACACTCTGAAACATAACACACTGTTGTTAGAATTAGATGGCAGTCTGTAAGTGCTATTATTCACAAAAAAATCAGCTACATGTACAGTCTAAAGAAAAATTACAACAAACCAATCCCATGTATTCTGTGAAGAATTGTCACCATGTTCTTCAATGGTGGATAATTTTGCATGTTGATTAATTCTCTAAGGGCTTTGAGGAACTGTTTTGATAATCATCACATTCTTCTTGTCCACATGGGGTATTTTCATTTTTCCTTTAGGGAGCCTAACTTGGCTTTTGATATGTCAAGCTGGCCACCAAAAGGTCTCAAATGTTTTTCATTCAACCACATTATTGTAGACCTTAGCATTTAAATATGTCTTACAAATTAATTCAATGTTCTTTTTTTTACTGAAGATAATGTACATCTAGAAATAGACATTATTTTAAAAAGCCTACAATCAATACCTGTCAATTGTTATTGTTTATGTCACCTTAAATTCTAGGCTTTTTCAATTTTCATTATAAATATTATTAAATCTGCAGCTGTAGGCATATAAATAGCCATAAGTAAAATAAACATGAAATGATGAAAATAGCTCTCTTTGCTGTTATCTGCAGGTACTCATTAATCACTTTCTTGACATATTTTCAATTACTTTTACAAAGAAGATGACAAAAAAACTGTGCAAATGCATGTAATAAAAATTTTAAAATCCATGCTTGAATCTGATGTGAAATGTTTATCCCTACATTTTGAAAAAAAAAATGGTCTCAAGTGATTTCAAAAACTTTTAAAGTAACAAGCCACATTGTGGGCAGTAAAATCTACAGCTCTCATAATTTAATAACAATTTCAAAGAAAGGCTTTTCATAAATCTTAAAATTTTTTCCTCAATTTTGATGACAGAAATACCCCCAGGGAAGATGGCCACAAGTGATAGTCCAAAAACTACCACTAAGACAAATCCACCCACAGAATGTAGGGGGAAGCATAAAAGGACAAAATGAATGTGCATGTTCATTACAAAAACTTCTAAAGTAAAAGAACACTTTCCACAGAAGAAATAAACAATAACCATCTTTTACTCTTGTGATGCATTTGGTGATTCCAACCTCAAGGTACTTTACATTTCATTGTAGAGAAGTTTAAATATTCTCTCCAAAAAAATAATAATGTATCAAATTTGTAGGGAGATGCTACATCAAAATTTGATGGCTATAAACATGGAAATCTTAGTCAGGGAGACCACTACAGCATAGCCAATTACAGTAAACAAAGTAAAAGTTCACCATGGATTATTGAGACTTCATTTTTAACAACAAAGTGCAATCATGATGTAAATTTATTCCAAAGTCTCTCATTTCTCCCAACTCAGATCTTTCAGGTTTGTCAAATTAACCCTTGCACTCTTGGGAGTGACCAAAAATGATTTCCTCTTAAAATATCAACAAAGGTAAAGAGGAGTAATGAAAATAAAAAAAAATTAAGCGTATGTTGTTTGATTTTACTCCAAATTCTCAAAGCTGAATTTAAAACAAATGTACTACATGGCAAACAGAGCAGAAAACTGACCCTTATATTTTGAGAGTGAAATAGTTCTCGAAAAAATGCTTAGCCGCATGGCAGTATGAAAGAATATTGAAAATCAGTTTGATCTTCTATGGTCTGGTCTCACAGAGACAGGGCTCAACACTAATGGTAGCCCTCTAGCCACAGACTAGTAGAAATTCAGTTTTGGCTGGAGGTTTTTAATTTCCACGGGCCAGTTTGGCTAGTAAACAAAACGAAATTGTCGTAACATCTAAAATGTCACTAGCCACTTGGCTAGAAAGTTAAAAAGTTAGTGTAGAGCCTTGAGAGGGTATAACAATAATAATAATCTGTAACCAAGGGATACCCTAAGAAATTCTCACCGCAAGCAATATAAGACATATGTGGCAATAAAAAGGTGAGTTTGCTATCTTCACCTTGATGCTCTGCTAAGTTAAATTGCAATGAGTCAGGTACAAAGAGATTATTTGGTTTCACCTCTTTCTGCAAGCTGCTCTTAGACTTGTTTATTTTCCCAAAACATTCAAGTATAAAAAATCAATCTAATAATATTTCAAAATACCCCTGGGCCAGGTTGCTCAAAGCTACGTTTAGATAACCCAAGGTAAGTGCCAAATCTGATTTCAGATCTGGAAGCTTCAAAAGAAAAATCACATTATTCTCTTTTCATACAATTTTTTGATTGGATGCTCCAAAAAAATAGAGAAAATTACCTAAAAAGGGATTTTGAAAAAAGGAACTTAGAAACCCAAACCAAAATTTAACTCTGGGTTAACCCTCCCTGGCCTTCAAACAAGAGGGCCCTGGGCTTCACATCATTCTGATTAAATGCTTTTCAGCTGATTAATAATGGTGCCATATACTATGCTGGACAAGATGGTTCTAATGTGTCCTTTCAAACGAAAGCTAATGAGAAGTACCATGTTTAATACAGCATACAGGGTCAAACTAACTTTCTCATTGAAGCTCTAGTATGCTCTATTGTCTGCAGACAAAACTCTCACATGTGACCATACAAATGATAGCTACCAAGCAGTACATTGATGAGGAACAATTTATTATGCTAGAATGCCAGGTGGTTTTAGCTTTTCTGTCTTGGAATGATGTGACTGTTTGAATACAAGCTGATAATCACTTTTAGGGGAATTTTAAGGGAGTTTTCTAGGTGCATTCAGAAGGACACTGTACACCTTTTCAAATTTTGACAGACAAAAACTCTCACATGTGACTATACAAATGACAGCTACCAAGCAGTACATTGATGAGGAACAATTTATTATGCTAGAATGCCAGGTGGTTTTAGCTTTTCTGTCTTGGAGCGATGTGACTGTTTGAATACTGTTTGAAAGGTGGCAATCAGAGGATCATTTTCAACTAATCTTTCTTCAGAAAATAATCACCATCATTTTCCATGATTATTTTAAACAATAAACTGCCTCCCGGTTAGCTCAATTGGTTGAGCGCTGGACTGTTGTGTGTGAGGTCGAGGTCAGTGGTTCAAGCCCCGGCCAGACCAACACTCAAGGTCTTAAAATAACTGAGGAGAATGTGCTACCTTTCTATAATATCAAGAAATGGATAGACATTCTAGTCTTCTCGGATAAGGATGAATAAACTGTAGGTCCTGTCTCCTGCATCTATTTATTAGTTAATTTGGTTAGGCAGGGGACGTTAAAGAACCCACTCACAAGATTACTGTGATGTGGTCTGGCCTGTTTACTGGGAATTGGGGGGAGGGGGTATCTTCAAATAAGTCTCCTTCGATTGCTTGTAAACTGCTGATGCAGTCCGGCTAAAGTCCCTCGAAAAGTGTTGTGATGCGCATTTGATCATATCCACATGTTAATTTGCACTATATAAATATTAAATTATTGTTGCAGAGAAATCAACTGAATGCTATATTCTAAACAGGCAGCACAGGGCAAAAACCGTAACCTGTGAGCAAAGGAGTAAAAAAATAAATGTACATGAACTAATCCTAAAAAAGCTTTTCTGTTGTGTCTACAGTTCTCCTTCTAACAGGAACTCAAACTGCCACCTTGAAAGTCCGGGCAATATTCAGCGTGCACAAGAGCACTGCCCACTGCCCCCCCTTATTATTATTATTATTATTATTATTATTATTATTAAAATAACTTTGATTTTAGTCACATTTTATTTGACTAGAGATTTCTTTTGGATTTAATTTAACAAGTTTATAACCTTACAATCAGCATTAGCATAAAACTGCAATTGCCCTAAATCATTTGATGGCCAAATTCTGAGGGAAAAGAAGCATAGTTATTTTGCATTCACTGGACAGGAATTGCCCCAATTGCATTGCATTTTCTATTGACCAAGTTACTAGAGCTCCCAAAAAAGGAAACCATGGCTATTGACATGAACCAAAAGATTCCTTCGTCAGTTTGTTACAAAACTATTATAGTTTTTCTTTTTATCCAATCTTTTAAGACACCAAAACAACATAATACTCTCAGTAATTCTGACAAAAACACACCTCAGAAAAAAGTCTCTACCTGCCAAACAAACTAAAAAAATGAATGTTAAGAGACATGCCCTTATAAAATTTACAGCCTCTAATGTCATATCACCTGCACTACATCGAGACAAAATTTTCAAATAACAATATGCTACTTCTAAAAATACAGACAATTTAAAATAAAACCAAACACAAATAGTCATATTTGAAATACATTTTTGGATTTCCTTACAGGCATTTTTCCAAACAAAGTTTTTCCAACAAGAATACACAAAATATGATGGCAAAGAGAGTGGTGCTGGTTAAATTGTCTGGAATATGTAGATCCTATTCAAAGGAGTAAATAATTTACTTAACAATTTAGTTTTTAGCAGAAGATTGGAAAAGATAGTTAAAACTCACCAGCCTTCTTCTGTATAGCTAGGAAATTATTTGAAATAAGGGAAGGCCAATAATCAAATATTTCCCGAGGTTATTGGTTAAAATACCATTTGTCAGATAAAATTTGGGTCTGTAATGATTGCATGACAGATGTCCCAATATTAGTATTCAAGAGACCAAGGAGAAATTTCCTAAGCAAATCATGTTGCTTGTTAGTTGAGAAGCCAGACAAAGAATTGCCATTATTTACAAATGGAAAATAAAAACAGTGATAATGAAAAGAATATTGCAGACCTCTATGAAATAAAAAAGGTAGTCACATCCAGGTGCAAACTGATTAAAATTTGCCAGGTTTTAATTCAGGTTACAAGATAAACATTTAACCATCCTGACTGATAAAAAAGTTTATCTTTCTTCTAAACAGAGATATTTTTTTCCCTTATATGTAGACTTGATTCTAAATTTAAATCGACACACACTTCCTCTCAATATCGTTTAACACTTGCCTGCTAAATGATTTGAATACATTTTTTTTTCCTCCCAATTAAACAATAAAAAGCATCTTAACACCACAATTTAATGCCAGGTTAAATCATATCTGGTTGTACAAAAATATGATTATTCAACTGGAAAAGTACATTAAAAATTCCTGCCTGAAAATAATTGACCAAAAAGCTTATCATTCATTTCAAGACCAGTAATGGCTGCAAACATAATATGTTAGGCAATTTTGACACGTACAATGTCTGTATTTGCTTTGAAGGAAGGGGATTATCACCTTCTAAACAATGGCTACACATACAATACAATTATTTTACTTTTCTTCTGATCACTAAAGAGAAAATTGGTTTGGCCATACAAAGTTTAAGGGAAAAAAACTTCAATTAAAATGTTAAAAATTAGAAAAACACTGATGAGTAGGGTTACATGTTAAATCTTACAATACACAAGATATCACCACTACAGCCAGTTGAAATTCTTTAAACATCTTTTTTAGGGGGCCTTGCATTCAAATTTGTAAAAGTAAAAATACATTATTTTTCTATTTTGGATACTGAAGTATTTGGAATGAGGATTGCAAAGTATGTTTCGAATACTGCATCAACAACATCAAATCAAAGCACGTAATTACATACCTATATTTTTGTTCATAATATAGTATTTTTGGGCTACTGGTGTATTTGGTATAAAAATTGTGAAATAAAAAACATTTCATGAAAGTTCATTTCATGATAAAACAGTGACAATTAAAATCTCATCTGAAGCACTGCACTGCCAAGAATCAATAAATCAATAAAGACAATGACATGTTTTCCTAGTATTGCTTAAATTCAAAAACAAAGCTTTTTGAACCCAGTCTTCCAAATACTTTCTTGCACCCTTCAAGCACATTTTAATCCCTATGTCTGTGTAATAAATGTGAGTCACTGTATGTAGTATCAATCCTGAGAGTCAAAGCCATTTACCAAAACCTTCTCCCTCCCTCTCCACTCCTCCCAACCCCACACCCCCTCCACTCCTTCCAAACCCCCACCCCTCCCCCTCCACTCCTTCCAACCCCCCCACCCCTCCCCCACCACTCCCACTACCCCACCCTCTCCTTCTTTTTCAAGCAGTCATCATCAAAGAAACCTTCTCTTAGAAACCATCGGCAGTAATTTACTAATAAAAATTAATGATCCATTTTAATGTTCAAAAGATCAAATTCCTGCCACAGCATTTCATTTCACACAGCCAAACAGACAAGAAAAAAAATGTAATCAACTTGGTGCTTTGAATTAAAAAAGAAAATGGAAATGAATATATACATAATGTTAAGATACCTCAGAATTGCTGATTACCAGTACCCAAGTGTAAACTAATCTAATGAACAATTCTTGACACATCAGAACACCAAGGCATGTGCAATTAATCTCCATTTCAAGAATTTTCATTTCTAAGAAGGTCAAGCAATATTGAACATTTTGACTGAAATGTTATAAATTGGAACTTAATTGCTATAATATAGCAACAATTATTTCTTACACTTGTATGAGATTCCAAGGTCATGGAAAATAACATGAAAACCATCAACTTAAGCCAAAAATAATATGCATCCATACAAAGTCAAGGTGACATATAAAACATTTGCAAAATAAATATTCTGTACTTATGTCTGGTTAGATAAAAGTAACATGGAAAATGAATATAAAAATCATATACTCAGTGCAAAGTGAAAAAGTTCCTTTGCCAGAAAATGTAATAGTAAAATTGTTGAGTGAATGTCCTGGAAGGTTCTTCTTTATCTTTGTTTTTCTTTCAAGAAGAAAAAAACTATACATCAAGGTGGAATGAAAATCACAGTCAGCATTAACACTGGTCATAGTAGAACAAAGAATTAAAAACTCTCTCTTTTCATGAAATAAAGTGAAACACTTTAACAGTATAAATCAAAATATTATTGTCAAGTACTGTGCTGCAAGAAGAGTATTCAAAAGTTTAAAGACATAAATGGAGGAAAAGCATAAAATTTGAAAATTATCAGAAGTCAAATTTGTTCACTTACATAGTGATTTATTTGCACCCTTGCTGACACAGTCTCTGCTGTTTCCTGATAGCTTTCAGTGTTTAGTGAGTACTGCTAAACAAAACTAATCCATTATCTCTGGGTTTTGAAATAAAAAATTGTAAATTTTAGATTTTTTTAATATGTTTTGCGAAGTCAGCGTCAAATTCTAATCCAAAACTTACATACTGGCCATATTTTTTAGAAATGCATGAGGTGAAAACAAATGTCTTGTCTTTTCCATCCAAACACATAATCCAGAAATATGTAATACTAAAGCAAAGCTGGTGAAATTTTTCAAAACAAAACCATTAATGATGTGTTTATAATTACCCAGATTCACCAGAGATATTCTGTACATGCCGAGAGAATAATATGCAAAAAGATCAGGTAAAAAGGTAAACAAATGTGAAGATGAAGACTGCAAAAATTATGGGGAGAGAGAAAGCTATACTTTGACTGAATTTCAAACTAAAGGAATACTGGATTCATATTTAACAAGAAAGCCACAACTATTACTGAGCCAGATATCTGTTATTGTGAGTATACAAAATGCAGTTACAGGAGAGAGAATCAATTTTCACTAAAAGCCACCACCAACAAAGAGAAAGGTGGAACTTCTCAGCTTTGCTTAGCAGAACAGTAAAATGATGAGTTGACAAAAAGAAATTTTACTGAACAAGCAAAGAAAGACATCGATGTAACACAAAAACCTAACCTTGCCTCAGCCCTTCAATACCAAATATATCAAACATCAATGTTTCATACTTATCAACAACAGGGATACCCCCAAAGATAGGTACAACCAAAGAAACAGACAGCATTACCTTAGAAGGAGAATTACCAACGGCATAATCACATAATGTTATTCACAAACTTATAAAATGTCTGTCTCAACCAAGACCATGCAGCCAGTCTGCCTGTCGGCTTTTTGCAATAAAATAAGATTCATTTCAAGCTTGAAGAATTTGATCAGTTGGTGTAATGACAATGTTCCATTATAATCAATTAAGCCTTTCATTCTTCGACAGCCAATTAACCTGAAAACCAAACTTTGGTGCCATGTTTACACTGTATCACCAATTAAGTTCACGTTCATTTGGATTGCACAAAGTGTAATGTAAAGACCACATTCCACATCCATATCATCTTTCTAGTGAACTCCTTTATATACATTCGTGTTGACTGAAAAATGATATTTCTCTTTTTCCCCCAACCTCACGTATACACTGTAATCTTGAGTAAACAGCAAGAAATTTAATACATCAAGCCAGCTGCAGCTTTCTGGTTAGCATTAAGAGATTTCTGTATAAATTAGCATGAATTAATTCAAAATACATCTACTGCAATTGTCACATGTAATGGTTGTCACAAAAAAATATTTGACTGTCGAAGATCTGTATTTAAATAGGAAAAATATAAAAGAACAGTAGCTGTAATAAAATGTAGATCAATTCTAAAATCTGTGGTAAATCAGAAAGGGATCATGCTCAATTTCAATTAACTCATGCTGTTTAAAAATGCACTAATTGTTTGAATATTTGGGAGAAATTCATATCTATTGGCAATAGTAAATGTAATCAAAGTAGTATACATGCATTCAAATACAGAAACACTGTCAGCTGAGAATTTAAACAAAAAAACATTCATGTTCGAAAAGAAAAATTTGAACTTAAAAAAAGAGAACATTGAAATTCTCATTTTCAGTGTGTCATTGAAAGCTTTACACACAATATTTTTTTTACCATTATTTCAACTATACGTATAAGTATAAGAAATTAGAACAGATTTTCCAGGGAATATATACAAAACTGTATATAAATCTGGTTGTGGAATACTAGGCAATTCATTCCTGATCAAACTGAAAACTGGTTTTTTAAAATTATATCATTACTAAGCAATTATTCCTACCATGAGGAAGTTTTAATTCCCGTTTTTTCCTTTCCAATTCCTTCAGGCCAGATAAAACTTTAAGTTCTTCCATGAACATATATTTTTTGATTGGGATGAAAAATCCCCTGACAAGAAGGCAGGTAAAACTACAGCCAGCATTGTCCTTATTCAAGATCAGAACAAGATTAAGAAAAGTTGCCAATAGCAATAAACACTAAGAGCCAAACCTAGGATCATAAGAGACCACAGTCACATATTGTCATTCATGAGTCACTGAATTCCCTTTAATTATTAACATCCTCAGAAGTGCCAGGATTCCCTTGATAAAAAGACCACAAAGCTTCATATTTAAAATTCAAATGAAGATTTCTGGGAATTTTATTGAAAAGAAACATGATACAGGTGTTCTTAAGACCTAACAGGATAAGCCTTTTGCACGTAACGTGACATGCAAACTCACCATGAAGTACAGCCATAATTATGTACACCACAGAATGTGTTTTATTTACTCTCTTTCTTTAAGCAGAATTTGCTTTCATAGCAAACAAATGTTATCATATGCCAGAGTAAATTTGCAAAAGTAATTAAAAAACTTCTGATCACAGGAAGTAAGGGCCTCATCATGTCAAAAAGGAATCATAAATTAATCTGTCAAATTTTATTGCATCTTTGAAGAAAATGAAAACATACCGAACTCTTCATAAAAGCAGACAGTATCAAAGGCCAGCTTGTTATTTTGAAAAGTTTTAAACACGACTTGAGATGCACCATGTTTTAAGCACTCTGGATTTAACTATGATGGGCAAAACAATCTCAAACTCTTCCTTAATTTTAATGCTAAAAACTGTTTGCCTTAGTTTATGCAAGGTCTCCTATCACAATTGAAGGAAATAGATATGAGTAAGCTCAAACTTATTAATTTATTTCAATTTGTTGACAATTCATCAGATCTAATTTTTCTTCAAAACCTCCATTTTCTGTCAGGTTCAAAATTATTCTTTTTTCCCATCTCTCCCTTGAAATCTTTTTTTAATTTTTTTTTTCACCCCAGAGAAATATTACCCTCGGAGACCCTGAAGCAAATTATAAGATAGCAAGAAATTACTACAACAATGGTTTTGGTTTGACTTGAAAGTTTACTTTACAGGTTGGGGATTCAACTAAACTTTGGCCTTGAAATGAGACTGCTGTTGTATTTTCCTCTCATCCAATTATTTTTTGGGTCTCCATGGATGGAAATATGCAAAAAGTCTCTGTTATTTTTAAGTTGCATCTGCCTCCATAAAACTAAATTCAAATACTCTTCACACATTGTAGGTTCTAATATTTACAAGCACATGTTATGTTGCTGAAAGTAAATTAAAATTACAAACTCCACTTCACACTTTTCCCCTTTTTTAGAAATTACTTTTCATCATAAAGGAGGAGAGCGTTAAAAAATTTTAAAACAAATAAAATGGAACCTCAATTTTTTGACAGGTTTTTAATAATTTTTAATAATTAAAATTTTTGTAATAATTTGAAAGAGAAAAATTAAGCCTTCTTTCATTGGCTGAGCATTCTTTGCCTGAAAAAAATAAACAGTTATGTAGTTGCCCAAGAAAGTTAAAATTTGATCATTTATGTGTAGGTGAGGGAACACTCGAAAATGAACAATGTGGAAGTTTGTAAACCTGGGTCTCAAGGTGCAAGGATTTCAAGGTGAAAGGATTTCAAGGTGCAAGGATTTCAAGGTGTAAGGGTTTCAGTAAAAGTCAGTTACTAGTGATCTACTGCAGCCAATATCTCTAACTGATACCTCTTTCGCTTGCCAGCAGGCTCTTGTGTTTAGATTTCACCTTACAGCTTTCAGCCCCTTTTCCGGGACAACCCCTGTAACACTATCTGCATCTGCTTATTGAAAAGGTTACTGAAACCCCTGTGGGTGATTGTGGTGTGTGACATAAACAAATAAAGGGTTTAATTCTCGCTACACAGTGAAGTGGAAGAGCTAAAGGGATCGCTTTCCTCTCCTAACTGCATCAAGTCAGTTTCACAGCTGATTTTTATTAATTAGACAATGTGAGAATAACATTCCTTCCACAAAAATGCAAACAAACTAATTAACAGAAGGAGCCTAACCAGATACAAAGGTTTGGAGTTAGTTTAAAGGTTGGATCCTGCTAACAACTAAATATACCTATGAACAACTGTGCCCAAACACCCACTGTGTGCCAAGACACTGAGCTGAAATACAAGAGGCACCTGTTTGCAGCATATAGCATTCATTACCCAGCTGACAAGTGATAACTAAAAACAAAAACTAAGCTATCAGTGCATTATAAATTCTAATTTCATTTGAGAACATTCAAGCAGTGAAGAAGATTATCTCAAAAAAGGAATACATATTACTGGTACCTATCCTGATAAAAACTATAAATTGACAGAACTAGCTCAGAGGAAATGGCTGAATTAATTTGAGTTGAACGACTTTAATGCAATGTGTTGTGAGAAGTATCATTTGTGGCCATAATTATACCAGGAAAAAAACTTGGTCTAATAAGTAAAATGTTGTTCACTTGCATGGTCTGCAATACTGCTTCATTTTGAAAGCAAAAACAGTTTTTGAGCACATATACTAAAGGTTGGTGTCCTTGACAACACCTTCCTAGTCCATAAATAACATTTTTAGAATTTTTAAGCGTTGTCATTTTGGAGTCATTAATTAAAAGAATCCAAATAAGAGTAAATGTATACCTGAGTAACAAATTTGAATTTTTCCAGTTTCAACTATGTCTCAAGTATGTAACTATTGGGGTCAAAGTCCAGTATCTAGAGACCACAACACCATTATGAAATCCTTGGAACTATCATCAAAATCAATTTCATAATTAGGACTTTTGAGCAAACTTTTTATCTTGCTGCGACAAGATCTTTGCAGGTGTGGTGCCTGCCTTAATTTTAGCTTTGGCTAACTGCAAGTTGAAGTTAAACTTTCAACCATAATTTTACAAGACATGCAGTGTAACTCTACAACATACATGTAACTTAACCATTAAGTACCGGTACCTTGAAATGATACTGGATTTAGGGTCTTCTCACTTGATAAAAATGACAGCATCCTTCAACCATAAACCTTGGCTTATCAGATAGATTTCATCTGATGTTATCTTGTAAATAATTAACTTAACAATTTCACTTAAAATGCTTATAACTGAGATGTTATATTGGCACTGCTGGGTTTATTTCTGAGACTGATCCAACAGGTACCAGAAATGAAACCAAAACATGTAAAAAAAATAAAAAAACTCTGCAAAATTACATTATAATATAAATTATAGTCTTTAAATAATTATGCAAGAATTAAAAACAAAGCTACACAAGCCTGCTTCTTTTAAATATTTACATTCCTGTTGTTAAATTCATCAAAGTAGCTATAAATATGAATGTCAAGTTGAACAGTATTGCTTTTCCTTCCACAAATATTGCATCTGAAAAACATTTTTTTCCTCTTCCATGGGTTTCACAGCTACTTTCAGGCAATAAATGAAGTCAAAAGAGGTTTATATAGGCCTAGCCTCTTGTACCTGAATTAAATTTTGATTACATTTTAATGATTAAAAAAAAGCTTAGAAGATTGTATTTGAATATAATTATGCATAGTTACAATATTATGTCATAGGAGTGTAGGCCTCCATCATGCAAACTCAAAATAGCATATTTTTCCATTGTCGTGGCACAATTTGAGCCAATCAAAGGAAGTTTACTTTAAAATGCTTTGCCTGTCTTAGTAAAACAGGAAATAACCACAGAAAATTTTGAATTAGAAACATAAAAATATTGCACTCAAGTGCAAAAACAATACCACACTACTTTTCAAAAAAAGAAAAATGAGAAAACATTTAAATTGGGTGCAGCACTTGAAATGCCATACCTGACATTCACTACAAATTAATTATGATTCACAGATAAAAATACAACTTGGAAAACAAAATGAACAGACTAAACTAACCATGGAATGTAAGTCTATAACTACAACATAATAAGATTACAAGAGAGATGATCTAAGATTTCCTTATATTATTTATATGTAATTATAAACATGTTCTTGAATGTGTAGGAATATCCGATTTGAACTTTTAAATTTCAAGAGCCATGAAACACCAGTAGTTAAAAATATGAATAACAGTGGTATACCTTTAAAGGTCTCTTACAACAAAATTTTTTGAACACTTATAACAACTACAAAACAGACAAGCTCTTGAAATATAAGATACAAATATCTTTACAGACTTATTTTGAACATAAATGCAACTAAAGTGCTTGAAGATAATATTACTTTGCCTCTAGTTAGAACTTTAGACTTGACTTACCATACAACTGGCCTGGAAATTTCGATGCTCCTCTTGAAGTTCGTCTGCAGAGGTTGTATCATTTCCAATTTCGGCATAATTCAGTAAAAACTCCTGATGATTCTCCCTTATCCATACCAGCATCTGAAAGACAAAATTGGCAGAAAAAACCACCGCTGGAATATTGGATTTTGCATCAGGATGATTTGTCCACAGTGACAGTTTCAATATAATACTTGATGAGCTCCAACCAATCTAATTTCCAATCCTTGTGGTAATAATATTTCAATATTGCACTTATGTCTGTGATAGCAGAGCCATTTTGCTCTGCACACACAAGACCAACTGGAAGAAAGCAATAAAAAGCAAAAAACTGATTTCTCAGTGGAATTATAAATCCGGAACACACACAAAAAAAAATCAGCTGGCTAGTTAAGGAACTTAATTTCAGAATGAAATGGCCTCATCTACTTGTCAAATCATGTCAGAAATGTCCAAAAGTACTATACCACTGATCAAACTGAAAGCTAACCAGTTTAAAAATGTTATGAGTGCAGCTGTTGGTAAATTGAAGCACCAATAAAAAGCCAAATATTGCCATAAAATTTACATTTCTAAATGAATGACTGAGTAAGCAGAATTAGCCCTTAAAGAGCTTCTCTTTTTTCCCAAGACATAATTCTGTATCACACCTGACCAATTTCCCGTCAAGAAAATTTAATTTAAAGTTGTTACTCTACTGCATTTTAGTGCAAAACCTTTGATGTTGTAATCACTACAACTGTTGGATGTTTAAAAAAAAAATTGCAGTAGCCATAAAAAGAAAAATATTTTTCTTATTTTATTCTAACATAAAGAGTCCATGAACATTTGGTTAGCATCGTAAATCTACTTCCACTTTAAGGCAAACAGGATGTAACAGTTAAGTTACCATGGTTTTGCACAAAATTTTAATTCACTTCAACCCAGTAAACAAAAACTCCCCTAACTACACAGCCATGAGGTTTAATAGGTGTGATTTGTAAAAATAAAAGAGAGCTTGGTTTGAAGGCAGAATATACTTTAAAAAATATTTAGCACCAGTAACAATCATATAACCTCAAAGTATGGCTCATGCAGAGAACAAAATTAAACTGCAAAATTGCTGCAAAAATTTTACCAGTTTTCAAGTTAGAGTTTTTTTCCACATGCAATACTTCGAACACCTGTTAGGTTTGTAGATCAAAGTTAATCTCTTAGGAGCAAAGATCTTGTTACAGAGCTCAAGTCTGGTTGAACACAGCCCTCCCTATGATATCCTTATGTTTAAACTTTAGTGTGAGAATCATTAAATATAAGTTGACAAGAAAACAGAAGGTTTTAACTGCTTACTAACCAACTGGTACGTAAATATTGTGCACTTCTATCCTTGAAGCAACAATCTTCCAGCTTCCTAAACCTCTTCACACTAAAATCACCATAAATAATCTGTGTTGTTCTGCATTGCAGACTAGCTGTCTGATCACAGACTAGGGCCAATAAATTTTTAATGAGCTCTGTCTGTGTTTGAAAAATTGCAAATTTTTGTCCTTTGTTGACAATCTCTCTGTGCTGATTGAGTTTAATAAACGGCATTCTCAAAGGATAGAAGCAAGATCCTGACAGATCAGATAATAATATCCTGGGGTTTGAGGTAAAAAAGGAAATTAGACTTGGTATTGAAACCGCTGAGGCCACAGGTAACATCGAAATTGATCTCACAAAGCACAAATTAAAATCATTGTCATTGTAAAACCAAAACAGATTTCCTCATATTCAAAGAAGCAATATCCTAATCAATCAAGCTTGACCCACAGGAATTATAAATAAAAGCCAATGACAACATCAGTTACCAAGCCACAATCTATCCTACTCCATTTTGATTTAAAAACTCCAAACATGACATTTTATGCATGACAAACAAAAATAAATTAAAGCCCCAGCTAAAAAGGGTTGGTCATGCAGTGTTAAAATTGTACAGCCTTAGGTTAACCATTCCCAAGCTACACATAGAACACCAAAATGCCACAGTTTTGTCACATGAAAATGCCACTCTTGGGACAGAATAAAAGCAAGATCAGCAAAGCACTGATAAACCAATATAAGAAAAACAAAGGTTCTAAGACATCTGTTTTAAGCCTCACAAGCTACCACAACTCACTATATCCCCTGCTAAGAAATAAAACCAAGCTAAAAGCAAATAAACCACAGGATTCACTTAATTAGCCAAGGAGGGCTTTTAAACATTGGTAAAACCTCAAAATGCCAATTTACTGCATCTTCTGAGTGGCATTTATTCTTGAGATTTGATTTTGATCTTCTCATAATCAAAAATATTTAAATTTCTGACACCAAAGAACAGTTTGTATCAAGTAAATTATCTCTGGCCTAATAATTTTCTACAGCTAAGAAGAATTTTATGATCAAATGCAATGATAAAAAAAACCTCAATTCAATCAACAGCATATATTTTCATGCTAACAAGTTTCATTTAAAAAGGAAAATGTTTTCTACTGCAGGAAGCAAAATTTCAAGTATTTTAAAATATCATAATTATGACATCACATTTGGAAGAATGTTTCTCCCAATTTTAGCTGTGAAAATGAATTTTTTAGGAAGCAATTCTTTTTTCCTTTCTTTCTTTTGAAATACAAAGAAGAATGGCATAGGGTAGGCTTGAAATAAACCCATAACCACTTCTCACTCTAAACCTGTTGTTTTGGTGTTTGACATTAATATCATTATACCATGGGGTCTTCAGAAACTGTTGTAGACTGCCTACAACAATCATAATAAAAGTTCAACCTTATCATGAGATAACTGTTGGCTAATACACAAAAAATTAAGCCCCAGGCAATCTTCAAGATTACACTACAATCAGAATTTCTATCACAACAATCAGAATCTCTTGAAGAACCTGACTGCCCAAATAAATGCACTCAGGTACAAAACCTGAACCTGAATCAAGAAGCCTCTAATGTAGAGAGAAACATGATCCTTTTGTGCACATTTTTACACAAAATCGCTAATGAAGCTAACTGGCAAATAAAATATTGAGTTTTCTGTTAATTTTGTTCCAATCAACTACCCAGTTAGTAGGTCTCTATGTCTCCTGACCTAATAACTGAAATACTGCAGCAAATTTCTTTAATCAGGAGTAGTCACATGGTGGTACTCTACTTTACGTCGAAGTAATACTCTTCAATTGAAGTTTAACCTCTCAAGGGCCACATGCACTTATCCAGGACATTTAAGCCCTAATAGAGTTGTTTTATCATTTAAACATGTCTTGTAAGGATGTCACAAGACACAGTTTATGAATTGGAGATGAGTTGCAGCAGGGATGGTGCAGTTATGTTGTGATTATAGTGATTACCTCCCACTGCTGAAGCATGGCTGTAATTCCCCAAGCTGGCATCACAAGATTGTTAAGTTTGTTTTTGGTACCCATGGGTCTAATTATTCTCAGTTTCTCTACATTTTCTTCCTTCACAAAAAAGCCTTCACTCCAAATCCCATTTCAAATACGAAGCAGTCAGTAAGGAATATACTGTACATGACTTCTTTCTGAATTGGAGATGGTTGTTCAACAAAAATTGCCAGCCTGTGCATGTTGAACTTTTCATTTCTCCCCTTTTAAATGTCTGATGCATCTATAGCACCCACAACGTCTATATACAAACACATTATTGAAAAAACTGACTATTGAAAAACTGTGACAGCATAAAAAAGCAGAAAGTTGTATTCTACAAAACAAACCAGTGCACCAACAAAGTTCAAGAGAGTCATTGCCTAGCAGCTCAAGCTAAAATAACTCTGAGTCTGGCCCATTAAACAGATTATTTTATGTCTGTGAACATAAACTCTGTTGTTTTCATCACAGTACTTTTAATTAAACACATTTTTGTGAGAAAAATACACATCTCAAGTTCTACAATAAGGCATAAACCAAGAAATACATTTGATGAGCCACAAAAGGACTCAGTACAAATCTTAATGCAGTTGAATTCAGTGAAAAGTGAAAAAAAATTACAAGGCAGGAGCCAGTTGGTTGTTTTTGTTGCATGTGATTACATCACTGAGTACATTGCTACTGCTAAAAGTCAATAGAAATAATAATATTGAGAATATTTCTTTCAAAAAGTATTCCTCAGCCTAATCATGGTAATCTTCTTTCTGAAGTTTTGAAGTCACTTACTTACTAGTCTCTTCCAGTTGATAATGATCTTTCTACATAAATCAAGTAAATCTTCAACTACAACATATGAACTGAATCACACCTTTTATTCTGTAAAGATCAATGGCCCTAATGCATGCATTGCTGAATTTTCATAAGAAAGTATTCTCACATCAATAAGAACAAAGGAACGCCTTAATGGAAAAATGAAGAAGGCAGCAGTTGCTTGAGAAAAATATGGTGTGCCCAAAGGGTGAATTTTCAGCAAATGAGGAATTCAAACATGAAGTCCATTTGATATTTTGCATAGATCTCCAAATATACTCTGAAAAAAAAAAAGTCTTTACCTTTTCAGCATCTTGTTGGAAGACACGGTACTGGAAGCACTGATCCAATCTCAACTTCCGCAAGTTCCATAATTCCCTCAACTTTTGCCTCTTGGTATGCAGGCCTTCCACTAACTCTTGTATCTGTAACTCTGCTTTCTTCACATCATCCTCTGTTAAACTATCTTCAGAATCTTCATAGCTTGGATTTTTTATTGTGCTGCGAATTTTTTCCCCCTCTTGTTGTAATAGTTCCACAGGTGCTTTGATAATCCATTTTTTCACATGTTGATTATGTTTAATTTGATCTTTGAGACCCTCAAGAGTATCAGAAAAATCTTCCTTGTCTAAACCATCTTGAATTTCTTCTAACTTGGCTAATAACGATGAGGCCTCGTACAGAAATTTTTCCAGTGCCTGAAAGAGAAAAAGCGATAACTTGTACATGTTGTCAAAACTCTTCATTAAACTACAGCCAAGCTCATGCGCCATGACTCTATTTCTTTATAACCTCAGTAAACATACTGATAGTGGTTTTGAAAGAATAATTTTTGTTACTATAATTATACCATCATGCTTTTAATCATATTTGTTGGTACAAATGATTTGATTTTAAGAAGATAAGATCTTATGCTCTTTTCCCAATGGCTGTCCAAAGGTTCACTTCACCTGTTACCAAGGAATATTTTTGTTGAAAGGCACAGCCTATCATTCAATTAATTTATCTTATCTGTTTAATTAAATTCGAGTGAGTCTACAGAATACAAATCAGTGCTTCAGGAAGATATATCAATCCAATTTTCTCCTGTACAAAACATGAAGGAATTTATCTTAAAACCAGAGAAATTAAAAGTGATCTTTGCCAAAATAATGCTAACTGTGTACTGAAGTTTAGTTGTGAGTTGTTAGAACCATTGAAGAGGCAAACAGGATATTGTACCTTTCACCTGCGTGTCAACAGGTGGTATTGATCTCAGATCTGATATCAAGTTTACCTCCCTTTAGTATTTATCAGTATTGCAACAGAAATTCAGTCAAATTTCTTTACATTTTAAGCATAAATGTAAATTCAAGTACAAATAGATAACAGTAGACGGTAAACTTGTATACCCTTATGAATCAAGAAGAAAATTGGACCTTTTCATGAAAAAATATTTCAATTTGATCAGCCAAAAACTAGACAAATAATTATTCCAATGATTTTCATTAATTTCATTCATATCTTGTTTATTCACAATAACGATAACAGAATATCTTAGAAACACAAAGGAGAAAATCAAAACATTTTTTAAGATGCAATGACTAGCAACATTTTTGAAACTCTTCATCTCTTGTGATATCTTTTTGAAAACTCTTGTAATGAAAATAACATAGTTTTCAGTACCATGAATTTGCCAAGCCAACCAGTGATGAGAAAGGAGAGAATTTCTGCTCAAAGTTGGGAACAGTCCAGGGCTCGACACTTACTTTTCAACTTACTAGCCAAATGGCTAGTGACATCTTGGATGTTTTTAGATGTTACAACAATTTCAGTCTGTTCACTAGCCAAATTGGCTAGTGGAAATTGAAAACCACCAGCCAAAACTGAATTTCTACTAGTCTGTGGCTAGTGGGCTACCATTAGTGTCAAGCCCTGAATACGTTCCAGAAATACACCGTCCTACAATATTCAATAACATCTAGAAATTCACAAAGCAAACAGATGCCCACGATAAAGACACACAACATCAAAACATCACTAATTGATGACAGGCATCGCCTTCTAATGAAGAGATTGGCTGACTGGTTGGTTGGTGAGATTCTACCACATGGGCAAAAGTCGGTGACTCACCATTCGCATGTTGATCCACTTGGAATGATCATACTTAAAGGTACCTCCCAGATCTGAAGTTAGCTGATCGAGGTCGATAAATTTTGTGAGACCGTCCAGCGATGTCAGGGCAGTCTGAAATGAAATATTAAACTCATTACACAATCATGTGATCATCATCTAAGCTTATACTACGATCAAAACAAATTAAAATTAGAGACATGGTGAAATACATCTTACAAACCGAGTTCAAGGTCTTTGCTGTAGATTATGGACCCAGAAAAAAGGTCAGTAGGATATTTAATATTTTTCCTCTTGGTTCATATAGAGGGGGAAGATTTTAATTCAAACAAACTAGATTTTAGTGGGTCATACGGTGAAATACGACCCACTAAACTGAACAATCACAGCCCACGTACTAACTAGGAGATCTTTATTGTAATACCATGTAAAAATCATCAACAAATAATTCATTTCACTGTCAGCTTGAGGTAAATGCATTAATGCACATTATTTACAAAATGATTCAATTAGCAATCAGCTATATAAATCACTAGAAACAACATGAGAATGGTTTTCAAGACAACATCTCAATAATAGGTGCTTTGACATACACACTGTACATCAAAAGGAGAGATGGAAGAAAGAGAAAAAGCTAGGAATAGTGAGATGTGGCCTCTGCTTTTACAAATGAACTCTGTTCTGCTCTTGTCAAGAATAGGTGCATGTACCTCTATTTAACCCACCAGAAGTCTTTTGATATTCATAAAAACTATAATAAAAATTCTGGAACCCGATTGGCTATCACCAGCCTATGCCTCATGCTTGTAATTGGACGGTGTAATACAACAGTTAAAGGAACAGTTAACACGTCATGTCATGCCTGTGTAAGTGGACAGTATGCATCATGTGCAAGCTCTGTTATCACGCATTTTGCAGAGTTAACCAAGGCTTGACACTAACAGTAGCCAAATAGCCACATTCACTAGTAGAAATTCAGTTTTGGCCAGTGGTTTTCGATTTCCACTTGCCAGTTTGGCTAGTAAAGAAACTAAAATTGTTGTAACATCTAAGTTGTCACTGGCCGCTTGGCTAGTAAGTTGAAAAGTTAGTGTGAAGTCCTGGTTAACTGTTTAAATTTTGTCATAGTTTTGGTTAATTGGTAACAGGAATTCACGTCATCCGATTCTGTCTGTAATCATACTAGTGACTAACCAATCAGACTCCTGCTTTGTGATCATCCAATTTTGATTATCGCTAGTACAACAACAGACCAAATTGGACTCCACTCATTCCATTACCATTATTAATTATATTTAACAATTATTTGCCGAAGGTGAGGTGAATATCGTCAAATAATCCCTGAGACAGAGTCGAGGGGATTATTTGACAATATTCACCGAACCTGAGGTGAATAATTGTTTTAGTATAATTTCAGAGCTGAACAACAGAGAAATTTCTAAAATCATAACATTTTAGTAACATTTATTAACATTTTATTTTAACATTTTATATAAACCGCGGGGAGCAGTTTATATAGCGTCATATAAGGAACCACTCGACCAATCAGATCGCTGGAAACTCTTTGCTCAGCTCTGAAATTATACTAATAAGTATTAGTTCAAGATCAAATATTTTCTAACTCACAGACTTGTACATATAAACTCTACTTTACAGAATATATCAACATGAGTTGCTCACCATACACAGACATTTCATGGTAGAGTATAAGTAACAGCTTATGTTCAATTTTCATTATACATGTACTTTGATTTCAAGAGTGATAATGTGTGAAAATGAATTTGTAACAATAAAATACAAAATTTAAACTAAGCATAGAATTGAACCAAAATTGAAAGTAACATGAACTTGATCTGTGGCTTAGTGATACCAACAATCAAATGGTACAAGCCATGTATTTTGCTGTCATGCAATAAAATATAAACAGACTACAGTTACTATTATAACTAATCTGTCATTCTCACTATGCTGAAACCAAGATTTAAAATTCTTCACCAAGCAGAAAAATCTCAATCTCTCTACCTATTGTGAAATTCAGAGTTTTGCTCTCAGATGCAGATAACATGAACAAAATACCTCTTCAAATATTACTTACATGATGTGGATATTACAAAAACGCCCACTTAGAAAAAAATAACTTCTTTTCATGCTAAAAATGTCACCACTGTAAGAGGATTAAAGATTATATCTAGTAAGTTTCAACATTAATGTTGAAGGTGAAGCAACACACATGACTCATCTGATTATGCACAAAGCAGCAAAAATAAAACATTACATCTCAAAAAATAAATAAAGGTCTGTACAATACCGTATTTCTTACAATGTTGAGAGAAACATGAGAAGATACAAAATGTATTGAGCTTAACTGGTGGATGATCTAATATGAAGAAAGATCATATGATACACATAACACAACACCACATGTCTTGAGAAGGTCATCACTATAAAATCAAATGAACACAATAATCTTTGGTGCACATCAAACTCATCCAAAGTGATGTTTGTTCATTTAACCAACATCACCTGCAAAGGTTGCTCCTTATAAATATGCATATGAGGTTAAAAAGAGAAAGTGGAGAAATCTGTACTGATCAATTATTCTATAAAATGTGCACAGCCAGCAGAAACCCTGCTGAGCAATCAATTGTTTGTAATATTTAGTGGCTAGTGGGTCAAAACAATAACCAAAATGTTGAGACACATGCTGGGAAAGCCTAAAGACACTTTTCGAAAATTAACTTCAGGACTACTGCTGTCATGGGGGAAACTTTTTTTATTATCATTGTTCTTTTTACTTTCAGTGAAATTGGGACAAGTTTAAATAAAGAAAATAGCAACCATGCCAATGGAACTGTACAAACTATCAGTAAAAGTTAATTTCTACACTTTTTCAGCAGGTGCTTCAAATAAATAACACCATACTATTTTGAGAACATACTTAAAAAAAAAAAAAAAAACCTACACATTAATTTTACCCCCTCCCTAAAGAAAATTACTACCTCTTACTGAAACCCACACTTCAACCATTTCTGTTTGTGTCTACAGGGAGTTATTGCTTCAAACCAAGAAAAAATGTTAAACTCCAATTGGAAGAATTTAACAAGCAATCAACTCCTGCGATAATGACTTACTCAAAAGAGTTCGACATAAATGTAGACTTGATGAAGAAAGTAATTAAAGTATTCAAATTTCTCCTATCCTTGCATCAAGTCAAGAGGAAAATACTGAGTTTGAACAGACATTTAAACTGTACAAATCAGTTACACTAAATTGATTTATAAGATCTAAAGCCCATGCTACATTTTAAAAATCATTACTAACAGTAAACAATATAGAGTGGAGACAAATATGGGACCCATTAAACCCTTGATATTCTAACATCAGAATGCATATTCTCTGTAGCGTTCTCTACGGTTAGCTCAATGGATAGAGCACTGGACTGTTGTGCAGGAGGTCGAGAGTTCGAGCCCCGGCCGGACCAACACTCAAGGTCTTAAAATAATTGAGAAGAATTTGCCGCCTTTCTATAACATCAAGAAATGGTTAGATATTTTAGTCTTCTCGGATAGGGACGAATAAATGGAGGTCCCGTCTCCTGCAGGGTTGGGGTAGGAGACGTTAATTTCCCACACACGAGATTACTGTGTGATGGATGTCCTCCCCTGGGGTGGGATGGGTGGGTTTATTGGGCCCGCAGTAATCGGCACAAGCTGTTGCGGTGTCACTGCCGATTGGCGAAGCTAAATAAAATAAAAATAAAATAAAATACACCTTTCCTAAGGCACTGACAAGGAGAATTTGTTTCATAATCAAGAGCCCCTTTGTTTGGGGATCAATTCCTTTATTCTCACAACTATAATGGTTGATTGAAGTGTGGTAATGTAAGAAGAAATTAGATGCTAATCAGTTTTAGGGGTTAAAGGATTAGAAGGAAATATCCATAACTACAACTGTAGGTTCCACCAAATGATAGAAAAAAAAATTTGAAAAAGAAAATACAAATACAACTGCCTTTTAAATCATTATAACTTCGATCTGGAAATAACGTAGTGCGCATTATTCATTAAACTAAATTTAAATGAATATCAAAGCAATCTTCTCAGTAATAAACAGTACTTGAGCAGTAGTGAAAATAAGGCCTGAAAAAATACAGGCCTATACAAGCCTATACTTGTACTATACTGAATTTAGCACAAGGTGAGTGTGCAATCCTGTCTAGGCTCTGTTGGTACAGCAAAGTACGAGCAACATGACAAATTTGCATTTATTTCAGATAAGTTAATTCATATTTTAGGACAAAAAAAAGGCACCACAACTTCAACACTTAAATGTAGGCCTGGACCATACATTTTTTACGAACTTGTAGCTAAACAAGCAAAAATTTGATCCACACAGGTGGATCTGTTCCTGAAAAGAAGCCCGAAAAATTCAGGGTTTGGCAGGATTTTGAACCCCTGCCTTCTAGATAATAGTCGTACATTGATTAATTGTTACGTGTGAAATTTCCCTTATCATGTCTAGATTTACTGCAAATGTATATGTATGGGTGACAAACAAACTTGTTCAAACTCAATGAAATTATCAACAAAGTCATGTAAGTGTGTCAGAAAGATCATTTTAGCCTTAAGATGACAAAAAATTGTACCTTTTGAGTGGAACATGATAACAAAAATAAATTATCTGGCATTGTTCAGGACTGCACTATATTTCATAATCAATTCTTATTACATGTAAAATTACAAATTATAAGTCCAAGTACCAAGGAATAAATTTTGAACCTACAAGACATCATCACTGTTATGAATAACTTGAAAATAAAAATTATTTTAGAGTGAAAAATTTATTTAATTAGAATACGGAACATGTTCATACAGTTTCTACCAACTGGTATACACTGCAATTGTCAATACAAATACTAGTCTAATAAATTTCAACCTGTGTATTTAGAAAATGAATTAGCTGAAATCATAATTGAAAAATTTTTTAAATCGCCTCATTTAAAAGCTTGAACATTAAAAAGATTGTCAGATTGGAAAGTGCTGTTCACAAACCAGCTGGTGGAAAATATCTATTGTGCCACAAAGCAACAATTATCATAATTGGAATTTTACTGATCTTTACAGCCATGGACCCATAAAGATATAACTTATTTTTGTAATGAATAGCTCAAAATATACTTACTTTAAGAAACTCTCACAAACACAGAATTGTGCATAATATGTATTAAACATTTACCACACAAAAAAATAAGTATTTCAGCATTGAATGCCTGAGTGCTAATAAAACATTCACAAAAAAAGAAAACCATTTTCAAAGCAAAATCTTGTAGACAAATTAATGATAAGCCATTGAATTTGGAAATTTTCTTTACATTAGAAAATCCAGGCAACTTTTGAATGAGCCTTATGATAAAAAAAAAAAAATATCATAATATTAAACATAACATGAACCTGTGATTAAAATGCAATGGCTTTTGGATATTTAATGTGTTGAACATCTCAAAGAAATAAAACAAGTCTCCCAGGTCGTTGAAATGCACTGTCTTGCCCTGGGGCAAATGTCATACCTCACACCAGTTCAAAGTTAAACATAAATTGTTCTACAACTTGTATTTGTGACACAACAATGCAACAGAACACTCCATCAAGTACAAAACTTGTGTATGATTTTAGCTAAAACATCAAATGACTGCAAGTTGTAACAAAATCTAATGGCAATAGAACTGACAAGCGCAAACACAGTTTGAAAAACACAACATTTGGCCACCATGAACAAAGGAAAAAGCAAAATATTTACAAACAAAAGAACATGGCTTAAACATACAGCAACTGGAAAAAGTTCATTTGAATGTAAAAAATAAAAATAAAAATGAAACTCTGAGTAAACAAAGCATTTGATTGCTAAATCAGAGAATGATTGTAAAGGAGTGATAAAATATAACCCTGTTTACTATTTGTATATCAGTCATGCTTCACTAACCTGAAGAACAGATTATACAATCTTGGGTGCCTTGAAGACTTCGACTACATATGTTTACGTATGCCAAATAATAGATAACTTTATAGTGACTAAATTTCTGCCCGATTTGCCCCAGAAATAAAGTACTTAGTTACAGTGGTAGGATTGATAAATCAATAGTTCCACACCAAAAGACGATCATCGAATCAAACTCCCAAAAGATGGTTTTTGACAGCCGTCTGATTCATTAAATGTGACTTCCTGCCTTTAAATCTCATCTACATAAACCAAATTTAAGTCCATTCGTCTTTGTTTTGATCATAATAAAGAATTTTACAATAGAAAGGTCATTATCTAATAACCTCAGGGAACCAAAATTAATGAATCATAAACCTGCTAGCTTGGCATGTGTTTTTCCACAAGAATAATAAACTACATTTACATGCAAATAACAAGTTCTGTATATGCTAGGGGCTGGATGCAGCTACAAAACAGGCTATTTTGTACACAGATTCTAAGGCCATTCCTTTAACACTTCACAGGACAAGCAAATATCAGACACAATATGGTAAGTCTAGACTTGGTCTGAAAAGAAATATCTTACTTCTAGCCTTGAATTTATGTAGCAGATGAAAGGAAAAATAACTATTAAACTAGGAGAATAAAGCCATGACAGACATAGAAGAATTTCAGAGATTTCAGTGAAATATGGATACTTGACATTTGCCCCATGAAGAACACTTAGTAATAAAAAAAAAAAAAGATTTACATATTACGTAAATCAGAAATTATTTAAAAAAAGAACATTTAAATCTTATAGAGTTTATGCTACTCTCACTGGCAAAATAAAGGCCACAAGATGGTCTGAAAGCAAGACACCATCATCACGATTTTAAACAAATATACTCAACTTTCTTCATTTACATTTTCTCAGGTGAGATTTCTGTGCAAGCATAGTTTGCCAGTAAGATTTTATGCTTTGTACACAACAATTGTTTCTTGTGTACCCGTTTTTTGGAAGAGTTTCGAAATTTTAAATTAAAATTGTGTTTAGCACAAAGCAACTGAATAACCACTATCACAAATTTGATTCACTGGTAACTGATATAGTTTACTACGTCACAAGAGCTGCTACTGGAAACAATAAAAGAATTGCTATCTGAACTAATCTATCAATAAAAAAAAAGGAAAAATGGTTAGATACATGTGAATTACATACATGTAAAAAAAATTAGTGTAATTTCTCTGCATGTTTAAAATATCTACAGCATGTACAGTACAAAACATCACCTCCATAAACACATATAAATAGCAAACTAGCTTTCAAAGAATTTAATTGAAATACTCTTTGTAAAAGAAACATATATTGTTCCACAGTGCACATATTATGTGCACTGTGGAACAACCACCATGCAATTCTAAAAACAAACTTCAATTTCAAAGTTGCTTCAATCAATTCTAATTGCCTTTTGAGAGCAATCCTTCTCTATGGCTCAATCAGATGTTCTATTTATTTTGGCCAACAAAATTGTTGTATACACCCAATCCACAATCAGGAACAACTTTATTGCCAAACAAACAATGGCAAACATACAAACAATGAAGTGCCACTTGTTCTCTTGGCTTGTAACTCTGCCATTTGCAGCAAACACAATGCTTTCCAGAAGATTGCAGAGACAAAACAGCTCTAAACAAAACCATCCAAAGGAATAAATTTTCACATGGAGCAAATTGTACTTACCTTTATAGTAAAAATAGAAATCTTTAAATGTTGCAGCAACCCCAAATCACAACTTAAAAATATAGACTTTCCCAAGTTATCACATTAGTAGATAAATTCTTGTTGTTGAATTGGTCTGGACTTTTCATACAGTTGCACATTTTTGTTTATTTTATCGGCAGAAAATCAAAGCCTGTAACACTAAGAAGGGCAAATCTCACCTCTCAAAAACATGATAACCACATGAATAAAGAGCTTTCAATAGAGAAGTTGTTACCACAAAAATTTGGAAAATGTCATGCAATCCCCCAGAGCCGGGGACAGTCCTAAAATTTAATTACCTCAGATCTTACAAGAACCACAAAAATTCATAATCAAATGATATGTAAGCAATCAATAACAACAAAGTGTTTATGTTCTAAAACCATAGCTTTATGAAAAGTTTTCCAGAGGCAAACTTCTGTGACAGAACATTTCAAATTGGACCAGTTGAACTCTGACGAATTGGGACAATACGTCTGACATGAAAGTTTCAAATTTCAACATGTATAGGCCATTGTTTTACATGATTAGGTCATCAAAGAAAGAAATCAGGACATGCAATGAAGAGCAGTTCTCAAACTTAAATTGCTAGAGGTGACAGAATGACAAGGCAGTGTGACATAAAATCACATGATCCAAAGCATGTTACCAAGTTAAGATGTGATATGTTTGAGCTAACAGTAAAAGAGCTCCCAGGGACAACTGCACAACAAATACACGTATACCAAGAAACCAGAAGGTAAAATACTGTTACTGTAATAAGGTGTTGATTTAAGAGATAACTAACAACATTTTAAAATGCCCGATGAGGTAAAACAAAATAAGATAAATTTGGTAGAGGAATAATTTATTATTTTTACACATACATAACCTTTATATCTTTACAAACTTGGGATAGATAAACAACATGAAGTCTGTAGATCAAATCACATGGAACCTACTTAATAGGTCTTGAATCTTTCAAACAACTCTGATATTGGAGCTTCTTTACAGAAAATAATGATACACATACAATAATTATGATTTCTTGGCATCAATTTTAGCAACTTGAGTTTATGTTTCACAAGGTATCTTGTTGTACAATTTCCATTCTCTAAATGTAGTGAACAGAACAAAGTTCCACCAAGCTATGTAACAGTGACAATGTTAAAATTAAGTAGAATTTCAAAACTTTACCTCAAATAATAATTTTGAACTTCCAAATGACAGTCTGCTTCGTTCCCAAAATCCGTCTGGTTTCAGTAGGTAAACAGTATGAATCTTGGCGATAAAACACTCCTGAAAGATGAACAAGAAAAATAAACACCAGTAAGTGTCAACACCAAGAGTACCTTTTGCATAGGCCAAAAATAACTCTGGTGATGGAACAGTAAAAAGCTGTGGTACATTTATCTCTCACTGCCATTCAATCTACCATGATAATTACCGAACATTAATCAAAGCGGCTTAAAAAATACTGTGGTCATTTTTTGACAGGTTCCTCTCAAATTCAAAGGAAATCCTGAACTTCAGTTAATTAATTTTTCACTAGCATTTCAAGGATACAATTCTATTCGTCAATTGAGCAAAATTTGGACAGACAGTAGTTGTGTAACTTAATCAGCTGTGAATAAGAGATTTGCGAAAATATCAAGTTATACAATTTAAAGTCCCAAAGAACAAAATATCTCTTGTTAGCTTATCAAATAAAATCCCAATAGGTGGTCAAATTGCCAATGATAATAATTAACTGACCAATAACTCAATGCATACTTCCTTCTCCTTTGTTGAAGGTGAGTTCATTGGTTTTATTGACATTGTAGAAAGAAAATTCATAATTTACACAAGACTATAGCAGTGTTCTTCCTTAATTGAAGCACAATAAGTTACAATAAATTTTCAAACCATTAGAGCAATATTTCAATTGTTGCATTTTCTAGAATTTCACTCAATTTTAGGGGGTAATGAAAGGTATTGCAGGCAGTAAATCTTGACAATTACCACCTAAAAAGGAGAACAGTGCTATAACAAGCAAAATTACTTACATAGCACACTGTAATTTGCACATTTAGCCAACTTCATGTATACGTAACTACTTTTATTTACATCTTACAAATCATTACAATTATTACAATAAGAAAAAGGCTGAAGAAAGTACTCCCATTTCAATCTAAAAGGTAAAAACTTTTATTTGCTACCATCCAGTCCAGTGAAAGCAAGTAGTGCTCAATGTAATACTTAACAATTGGTTCATGCTTTAGCATGCACTATCGAGTTATGGAGCATGCAGGAAGTTTGGAGAGCACGAAAGAAGCGTAATAGTTGCCCGAGACGATAGCCGAGGGCAACTCTAGCTTATTGAGTGCTCTCCAAACTTCCCACATGCTCCATAACTCGATAGTGTACAGCTGAAAGCATGAACCAATTGTTTTAGAACATAGCCAGTGGAATTGTGCATCAAATCCAATGCGAAAAACGGGCAACAATATCAGTTGAAGCGAATCGTGACGGCGCTGATGCCGAGGCTCCTTTTCCTTTGTTTTTCTCTTTTTCTGCCTCTTTTCAGAACTCTAGTCCAAGGGAAAAGGTCGAAACATTGTCTTCGTTTTCGGACTAGTAGGCCGAGTTTCTGTTTGTATCCATTATTGTCGCGAAATATATTATTTTTCCCTGTGCTAACAATGGCTGCTCGCGCGAAAAAAAAATTCTGGCGAAGTCGGATTTACTGATGCTATCAGCGTGCACTATCGGGATTTTGAGCACGCTCACATATAATGAATTTGATTGCATGACTCTGCTAGCTATGTTCTAATTAGACTTAGGATGTATTTTATTTCATGCTTCTGCCGGTCTATCATTATTCTAATTGTTTAAAACATAGACATGCCCTACAAATGCCGTAGGGCTAGCGATCAAGAAACCCATCCTCAAGCAGGCACAGGAGATGACGACAAAAGTTGATTGAAGAAATGATTTGTAAAATATCTCAGCCCTATATTTCAAAATGGAATCAATTCAGGAACGTGGCCTATAGAGCCATTAATGGCATTGCAAGTGTTTCTGTGGAAATCTACAATGTGGATAAAAGCACAACATGTACAGGCTGTATATTCAATGAGGTAAATGTACCTCCAATTCCATTGTTCACACGACATTGAAAAGCTCAATTTAAAAGTGCTATTCAATCATAACCTGGATTGTTTTGGCAGTCAGTTTTGAGAAATCATTAGAACTCCAATTATTAACAGTCCGTTTGAAAGGAGCTGTTTGTCTGTGCTTGACATCTATAATTCTTAAAATTGAAGATACCCTGATTTACACTTAGATGTAAATGTACCACACCATATTTCTTACTCGTGACCTTGGGCCAGTGACACACTTGGCATTTAATGTGCCAATTGCATGATCAGCAAAAATCACCAGGCGTGCCTGGGGCAGTGATTGCAATTTTCACTGATCACTGCGATCGGTGTATAAAATCACCAGTATATCTCTCATGTCAGATATCAAAACTTTCACTGGCAATCAGATTCACTAGGATCAATGAATAAAATCACCAAGTGTGTCACCAGCTTTAGTGAGTAGGGAGAATTTTTTTATGATTTGATATCAAGTAAAACAAACCTGTAAAGCTTTTAGCATAGGCTTAACAGAAGGCCATGTGCATCCTCGCATGTCCAGCACAAGGCTGAAACCAAGCTCCCTTTCATGATCACTAGCAGAAAAAGAAAAAAAAAATTTCAATTAAGTTTGAGGTTTAATAATAGGCAATTTTAATTTCCAATAAAAGCTATACTTGACATGATAATTTACATGAGGATATCCAAGGAAAAATACAGTGCTGTTATACACAGGCTTGTACTAAAGTATTTAATATTTGATCCTTTAACCTCTGAGTGACTTCCATCTAATTTCTGCTTACAATGTCACCCCTGAACCACACACATTTTTTGTTGCTCTATAGGAAAATGAAGTGTTCATGCTAATAAGCTAGTAACATTTAAAGGCCCATTTTCAACCGAGATGCCTTGCACACCCAGATCATTTTTCATATATGAAAAATACACTATTTTTCTTCGAAGTTGCGGAATCGCTTTGATATCTTCTTCTATCTTACTAATTAGGGCTTTCAAAGTTCCATCTTGAATCATGTGCAAACAACAAACTATCGTAGTATCCATATCAGTAAATAGTTTTTAATTCTTACATGTATGACGGTGAAAAACGTCATTTGAAAAGTTGATGCCGCCAAAGAAGCGGTATAGAGGAAGGCGGGGTCTGCCCGGCTCGGCAAAGGTTATTTGACTTCGAGAGTCTGTGTATGATTTATGGAGGGCAAGAAAAACAACAATGGGTTTCGGTAACACTACAGACAGTGCTTTTGCAGAAATGTTATTGCATTGTTCTTACGATGGAACTAGAGACTCCGGGGAGATTTTTTCGAGGTGAGAATAATTATTTGACTGATTTTTACTTGAGATCCTGAGATATGTATGTAAGCGATCTCATTTGTACAAGTCATTATTCTATAATTGAAATGCGTAAAGTAAATCAGTTTTGGCCAATATTGGTTATTTGTTTATATTTTCTTTAGTGTTGAAGCCGAACAATTTCCTTCGAATTCAACATCAAGTAAGCTTTGTACAAGTTTTATACACAGACTCGATTTATGATTTTTCAGTCTCAAATATTTAGCTGCAAATTTGTTTACTGTGTTCTTCACCAAATCTTTGTTTTTCTTTTTAATAGTGTTTGTGAATGACTATCAGAGTTCGCCATTTAACAATAGCGCTATTCTAAAACAAAAAAAAACAACTGCAAAGGATCTCGGATGAAAATGGGCCTTTAAACAAAGATTTCCCTACAATTATATCATCATTTCTCCTTTTCTCACCCCCTCCCCCCTGTAACTCACCCCCACCACCCCCTCCCCCTGTAACTCACCCCCACCACCCCCCTCCCCTGTAACTCACCACCCCCTCCCCCAGGTAACTCTCCCCCACTGTGATATGTCATTCTGTGACCTCTATCCTGACCTTTAGAGATTATAACACACTAATCCTCCATCATCTACAGCATTTAATCTTAAAGTATGTGTTCAATTGAGTAATATAGTTAGAACTTCCCTAGCTTATAAAGGAAAGGTATGCAGCATTGTCACCTACGTCATTGTGAAGTATGTAAATCATTACATAACTGCATGTTTCATCATATTGCCTAGCTTTTTTCTCCTTCTGACTAACTAACAGTGATGCAGAGCTCCAAGCCCAACTCCATTCAAATCATTGTTTGGTAAAAATTGTGGAATGATCACTAAAACCAAAATTGAAGCTGCCTATGGAGGCTCTTGTGATATCTAAGGCTTAATAGTCAAAAAAGCAGACACACTATTGATGAAAGAAAATGATGGAGCATGATAATTCTGGTGTGCACTAATGTCTCTCTCATTCCAACTTCAGATAATAAAACTATGCAATAACACGCGACTGCAAAGTAAGTTAGCATCAAACTAGGGTCTCCATAGGCATGTTGATGACTACCACTAAAGTTTTTGGTTCCAAAATTTTTTCTTCTTGTCAAAATTTTTTCTACTTGCCATGGCCACCAAACAGTCATAGCTTTCAAGCATACACAATTTTTGTATGTAGCACAAGTAAGTTTGTCTTACTGTATTTTATCAAACTGTACAAATCAGAGGAATGTCCAGTACAAGTTCACTGAGGATTCTTTCTTACTAATGATCTACTGAAAAAAAATTCAATGAAACGTTATCTTAAATTTCAACTCTAGAGAACACCTTAAATCTTCTCTGTCAACAAAACCTATGTACAGCTGTATTCTTCTTAGTTTAGAATTCAGAGAATTTCAGGATCACTGTGATAATATAGAACTCTCTAATTTTAATGAATGCAAAGAATTCTAGGAAGTAGTACTTTTGAATGAATAACAATATATGAGATTTACAGACATTTTTACAAATCTGTCAACACAATATTCTTCAGGCATGTTTCACTCAAATTCTACACTTGAAAGAACTTTAAAATTGTGGGAAATATGTAAAGAACTCTTCCCCACTCTCTTGAAAAAAAGTTTTGAATTCTATCTTGGTGATTTCAGCCACAAGAGGTGTTGTAATCCAATTACATGCTGTTGACATGTGGACACATACTTTACAGCCTGGTAAATCTCCAATGAAGAAAGGGACCACACACTGTAAGATATTTTTCAACAAATCCTTGTCTAGAATGACCTTTTTTCTTAGTTTTTTTCAAAATATGTTTAACATCAAAAGTAAAAAGTCTTGCTTAGACATTATCTTCCGAAAGCACCTTTAAAATGAGTTCTAGGCACTGTTCTATGAAGAACAGACACAGGTAAATCACACAAATTGCACGAAATTTTCTGTGACATTCCTCCCTCATTGTGATAAAATATACAATCTATAAAAATCTATTTTACTTAAAGTCACATTTTGTTTTTGAAAAAAGTTTGAATGAAACAACTATTGTCTGTTGGTTTTAGTAATATCCCACAGATTTTTAATCTCTGGGTGATGTATGCAACAGTATGGGGCCTTCAAAATGCCAAATTCTTTCACAATTTGCTCATCAGCAAGTTATAAAGATACCCCAGAAGACCTACAGTGCCAGCATTATACCTACATGATCGTTTCTGTCTGACAAAACACTTTTAAAGCAACAAAAATAAAGCTTTTCTATCATTTTGACTGAACAAATGTCTTAAACTTAACAGGTGCATTTTAGGAAAATGTTCTGAATGCAAATTTTGATATACTGTCAAAAATACTGCTTACTTACATTCAAAACCGATGAAACTTTGAATCCCTATTACTGTCCGTGACTAATGTTCAAAATTCCTCGTTGGCCATAAAACTCACAGTTTTACCCATAACTGTTTATCAAAAACACTTTACCCTCAGAACAATTTCTTACTATAGTTGTTTGTACGTGTGAAAAAGATTTTTCAATAATAAATAATTAATGCAATAAATCATACGTTTGCTGAGAAAGTTCTTCGTGATAGGAGACACTAACCTTGAGAAAAATAAATTTATTAAATAAATGATTTTTTTGTGATTTGACCCAATGACGATGTAGTTTCAGAAATGTTTTTAGGCAACAATAAAATTATAGTAATTACAATTCACAAAATACTGGCTATCACATGTTTTGTAGTGAAAACAATAGCGAATGTAGAGTTTATGCAATAAAGATAAAAGCAGACATAAGACGATTGCTAGTTCACTTTCGCTAAAGTATCAGAGCTAAATGTTCATTCCGGACGACAAAAAACTTATATTCAAATTTGAGACAAAATGACTGATTGCGTGAATTGGTCGAAAAAAATCTCGTTAATTATTTAATGATAGAAATTTCCAAAGAGTAAGATATACCTACTAAAACCACTTGCAGACAGAAAACAAAACAAAACTATTCAATAATCGCATTTTTCCTTGAGCTCCATTCAGTTGTAAACGCTCATAAAAACAACAAAGTCTTGAAAGGTAAACAGTTATTCCGATCTCTACTGACAATGCACAATCTCGCTGTCAAGGTATGAAATTTATAGAGCACTTTCTTCCGTTGATTCTCGAAAAAACTGTGCAATTACAGAATCTTCTTTGATTCATCGACAATCTGCACATAGGATGATACAAGGTTTCCGATATCTGAAAAATGTACTGACGAAAATAAGGTCTCTCTGCCTCGAAGTAAAATCGACAGTTCAAACAAAAATTTTGTGACAACTCTACAAAGGATTTAAGCTATTAGCATTACCTCGCTTGTAAAACCAGATCCTACATGAAATAACGACAGCGTTAGAGAAAATTTTCATAGTTTAATAGCATAATCTTCAAGTGGATCGCTTAATTTCACCGAGTGTGTTCTGTGTCTGCCTAGGACAGATGCGTTGACCAGTGGTGCGCGTGACAGATTTGCCTACGCATCTTTGAACTGCGATTTTTACACAATAAAAACAACCATTTAAGTAACCACTTTTCTTATCGAAGTCTCCTATCTCTCAACATTATAATCGACTCGAATGCTCTTCAAAATGACATGCAAAATCAACTGACGAGTTTTCCGTCTAAAATCAACAATGCTGCGATCGGCTAAAGTGGTGCATAAAAACAACGAACACTGTCCTTCCATTATGCAGCCTGATTGGTTTTGAACATTTAACGGCGACCTCTCAAACAACAACTAAGACAAAACAGCGAAAGAAAAGAAAACTTATTAATGTATCTCTAAAGAATAACCCACCTCGGTAAACTAGCGAGATATGCGAGAACTCGAGCCAAAGAACGGCGTTCGATTTCTGCTGCCCTAGATCGCGCCGGAAATGTTATAATGGGTCCTCCTCGTCGATCACGACCACCTGAGAAAAAACAAAATTTGCCATAATTTACGACATCAAGCAGAATTTTTTGACAGCACTTTCCTTGGAGGCAAGGTATCAACGAATCACAAAAGCCGCATACAAATTAGTTATCACAAATCATTAAAGATTGTGGTCGCGCACAAATTTATTAAAACATCACCATAGTTATAAGACGCTTTCCATTGCACATTTATTTGCCTGGCGCGATTTGCGAAGTAATGGTTTATTGCTTGTATAATTCAAACATACCAAAGGATAATCAATGAAAACAAAGAAACGGCGAGCGTTATCCGGTATTTTACAATATAGTACCGTTGAAATTCAATGATGTCAAGGAGACATTTCAAACGAATTCACAACGAGCGAGAACTACGTGTCCAATCTTATTGTTTCTTACCGTAAAAAATTGCAATTCTTTGTTGTAACAGGTCTAGAACGTCTCTAGCTCTCAGTCCTTCCCATCTGCCTTCTGGTTAAAATACGAACAATCCGATAAAAGAGTGGGAGAAACACAACGGATAAAACATCACCTTGAAAAGTTGAATCTAAAATTTACGCTCCGCGTGATCCACTACTCAAAACAAATATACTCCTAAAAGACCGGCGTTTCCGAAAACTCTAGAAAACTTTTACCTGAGCCGAATATCGAGGATAAATCACTGTCCGAAGAGGCAGTGGACCACCGTTCTGGCGTATTCATAGCCTTTTTTTACAACTCGTTCTTCATTCTATTCATCTTACGATGACAGTTCTCGCTGGGAGAAGCCATTTTTCCTTACCCCAGTATCGTAGTCGTGTGACGTCACGCGTAACGAATGTATGATAATTTATGCGAAAGAGACCTTCATGTCATATAATGACAGGAAAAGATTAATATTTTCGGCCTCTTGAAAAAAGTTTTTGCGCGATCACACCTAACCAAACTCAAATGTCAGCCAGGTTTTGACTTTCACCGGAAAATAACAAAATTTTTTTAAGTCTTACTATTGCTTCCAGAAATGGGCGTCTTCAGACCGCGCGAAGTGATATGTCCGGAGAGAACACGACCAACGATTTGGGAATAAGCTTTTGGACAAGCTACGGAAGTCAAAAAATCGTTCCCGCGGGTGATATCGCAATTTATACACCGCAAACATAATCGTGCACTTCACTTACTCGCGTTCAGATACTAACTAACTCATAAGAGACAAGTTTCTCTTTGCCAGTAATTAGTTTCATCTTAAAACTTTCGAATTGTTCATGAAATTCGTGTGCGCTTTCTTTGTTGATGTAAATAGAGATCGCTATCTCGCTTCACCACAAAATACTTGTATATCGTTCACTTGCTTTGGCTAAAAATAACCCTTATATGTAATAGCCACGGGTAAAGCTATTGTTACCTACACAGTTTGAGTTTACCCTAATCAGTCCTTTCCTTTTTCTCCCGAAGAAGAGACACGGTCCAGAGAAAAGATATTGCGCACCAAAAATCTGCACAGATGCGACGGAAAACGAAGTTCCTCTTCTGGCACTATTGAAGAATATACTATAAGGACTATAAGAGTAGACCACCGTGGTTTAAAGCTTTCAATACTCTAACCACAAGGAGCTTTATTGACTTCTAATACTATTGTGGTCAGCAGGGAGATCGAAGCTTTACTACCAAATGTACAATAAACATTTAACCTTTAAAAGCATGTAAACCTCTTTCTGGGTTAAGCTTTGAATGTAGTTAATGCACACGGCACATGCAAGCATAGGAAAGGGAAATAATATTTTCGCATTTGAGTTTGTTTTGGCACCTCGGCAAGCGCACGCTAAAAATAATGCCTTTTCAGAACCATTTGTTTATTTTCCTTTCTAGAGTTTGTCCACAGCCGTAAGGTCTGGACGCCGACAAAAGAGACAGAAAAGAAATAACATGTCTGTCGGACAGAGTCGGGGGATGAACTGCTGATAAACTTTGCCTTGTACCACGCAATGTAAACAAAGCAAGTTAAAGATGTTCTACCACGCTGAGCTATTGAAATTTGACGAACCTCCATCCTGTAAACTACGTTATCAGGGAAAGAATGCAATAGAACTTTTCAGACTATGGGGTTACTTTTACAACAATTTTAACTGAAATTTGCCCTTCGTGCGTCAGGGTGTAATAAAGCCTTTTCATCGATTTTCTTCATCAACACGTGAGGATGTGATGAAATATATTAAAACATAATGCTATATTTGACCTCCTACCTATCGCGAGTAACTGAATATCTCTAATGTTTGCCAGAACAGCTTTGCTTTGTGTGTAGGCGAGCTTTATCAGTGTATCGGATAGAGTGATTGGAATACTAGGCGCCGAAGTGATCATCAAAACTCAAGTTTCAACCGCAAACAATGCACAAACAAAGCAGCCGAAAAAATAAAATTATGATCATTGTAAGAACTGGGAGCAGGTTCAGATCAAGAAGTGGTGAAGTCCATCAGTTCAAAGACACGAGAATTGGATTACAATGAGAGACAATAAGAATCATGCCGTGTTTTCTGTTTAGACTGTTCAGCTCCTTGCACGCTGTGAAAGTCTGATCTTAGAATAAATGATTGCAAGAATTTCCATAGAAAAGGGCGTCAGCTGATGGGATTGAAAACGGTATAGAACAAATGCGATGTAATTCCGGCGGAGACGGGCTTGCCCTGAAAGCTTAATAACAGGTGTGAAAAGCAGCGAATATTTTGGAAACACGATTACCCCTGAAGACATTAGGGGAGGGGAGGAGGGTGGATTGGAGGAGGCTCAAGATACCTTTTCCAAAGTTAACTTTCTCTTTATGTCTACGTTTGATCAAAACACGATTTCTAAAAGTTGCGTGTGCTGAGTGTACAACTTTTCAACAACCGGAACTTCGGTGCAATAGTTAGCGCAATATCTCGCGTAGAGTTGCACCGAAACACTCTTGGACCTGGAAGAATATTTTTGTGCAACGTCACTGACACACAACTGCACGACAACTCTGTTGCCGTCGATGGGGAAAAGAAAACAGTGGCAACAGTAGCTTCATCGGGACCATTGGTTTTCTCAGATGGCCTTGAATAAGTAGCACGGCAGCCCTGTGCCTTCCTATCCACTCTCTTTAGAAGGAGAAACATTTGTAATAGAAACGTTTAGATTTTACTCAAGGATGTCAAGTCAAAGAGGATTGTAGCCAGACCCCGAAAAAATGATTGATGGCTATTGCGTGCGGCAGTGCAGTCACTAGACCTTGACATTTTCAGATAGCTACGCGCAATCGTTATAATTCAGATATTGTACACCCACATTCAGGGCCAAGAATGAACGGGAAATAAAAACGTAAATAGAAAAATTTGAAATATCGCAGTTTTGCATGACTCAGAGCAAGACGAGCTTGTATAAAGGTATGTTATCTACAGTCAAACCACGAGAGTCAAGCGCAAGAAACAAGATTGATTCACCGTTTTTGATCCGATTCGTTCTCACTGGGATGAATTAAAAGTAAAATGAACCTAAGCATACGAACTCGTTTAGAAGCGATTTTAATTTCCGGCACTGATGGCATAAAAAACCCATCAAATCTTACACATAACCTCGAATGCACAGCACGCATGCGGCCAAATCTGTTCCGCGGCCTTATCAATAAAGTAAATTATTTTTTTAATTAGAGGAAAACTTGTCAAACTATTCAAATAGTCACACAAAAGAAGATAATGTGTTTGGTCAAGAAAACGTTTCTTCTGGAAACCCAGTGGGCCGAGCGAATTTTTTTGTTTTTTTTTTTAACAAACCTTAGCCACGTCCATAAAACCATTCAGCTTGAAGTCCTAAAGGCGTCAGTAAGTGTTTTTCAATGGTTTCCACCATCGAAAAAGTCACGCAATGGTATATTATGCTTGAGTTACCCTATACATCTATGAATTAAACTAGAATAATTATATTATCTCTATAAATAGGAAAATCAAAATCTTAATAAGGCGACTCGGCAAAGCACACGTCAGGATCATTTTACTAAAATTTTACACTTTTCAGTTCAAATCTGAGTTTCACCTACAGTTTATTATAATTTTCATGTTATTGTGAATAACTTCAAAAACTCCATATTCTTTTTCGTGCCAACAAACAAAAACAGGGTATAGTTTCCGCAGTGGTTAAATGTTTAAGAAGAAATACATTACCTCGCCAAAAATATAAGAATTGATGACGTAATCTGGTAATCTTTTTAAAACTATTCAGATATCAAATAATTATCTACTCTCACTTCTTTGCGGTTAAATATAAAAAAGGCCTTAGGAATGAGGGGTCAGTCCTCTTTTTGTACTCTAAAAACAGACAACTATTTCAAAAAAAAGCCAAACGAACATCAGTTTGAAATACGGGTCTAAGTTGAATTGGTTATTCCTAAAATGATCTTTAATTTCAAAAGGAAAGAAATAAGAGAAAATGATACGGAACCTTTTGTTACTCTTGCCATGCCAGAAGCCACAAATTAATCTAAGTTATTTTCGTGCTTGTGGTTGTATATGTACAGGCAAGTATTAAAATATTGCAGTCAAGAGAGGTCTCAATCCATTTACGGAAATTAACTGCTTTTTAGTTTCTAAACCGCACAAAGCGACTGGAGCACATGAAAAAATTAGAGAAGAGAGAGCAAAAGAACAAGTGTGCATTTCTTTGATAATGGTTGATTCCTCTTCGAAAAAAATTTAAAAAATATTTCACCGTGGAAGGAAGGAACATATCTGCGTCGATATTTCCGCATAATTGTTTCGACGAAAATAGAAATCAGAGTTAAATTTAATCCACTGAGAAAAAAACTTTTTGGGTCACGACCTTGTCAACGCAATAAGTATACCAAAAACAGAAGTTAAATTCATGGCACCAGCATGCAACAGAGAAAAATATGACTCTTCGACCAAGATTCGAAAATTGTTCAATTACGATTTCGCTGTCGGTCGGTTTCTATCAAATGAAATAATTTGAATATATCAACAAAGTTGAAATGGTAAATTAGCCACCGTTACGATTATAAAAGCTGACGTTTCGAGCGTTAGCCCTTCGTCGGAGCGAATGACGAAATTAAGGGCTATTGAATCTGTAGCCTTTAAATTTTATCTTTTGTATGTTTTTAGTACGAGAAATTGTTTTTATACAGGGCTAACCTCACGATTTTCCCTTTTCAGGATGTATTTTTTACATTTGCGTTCTAGCTTCCTGAATAAATGTTATGTTATTTATGTAACGGTGGCCAATTTACCATTTCAACTTTGTTGATATATTCAAATTATTTCGTTACCCCCACCGACGCAGCCTCAAACAGTTTCTTTAGAAACTATCAGCCTTTATTCTATCAAATGAGCCTCTCAGAACTTGTCGGTCAGCACATGTGACGAGCAAACCTCATAGTACCCAAATCAGAAAGGTCGGCTTTCAAATTTCCCCAGAGTCTGACTACCTTTTGTTTCAGGTGTGTAGGCGTTTGCTGTACGTGAGAGAACGCTAGTCGTGGTCAGATAAAAGGATTCACGTCCTTTTGAGTCTCAAGAGGCCTTTTTGGACGTTATGTATAACTCTAAGCTCTTTATTGTGCGCGAAGAAGCTATAAGGTGAACGATGATTTTGGCTGTGTAAAACGTCATTACCTTTTTTGGGGTTTATTTCGGAGAAATCCTTTATCGTTTGAAAAATCATTAAACTTGGCGTTGTGCTTACTCACAGAGGGAAAAATTCCACAGTAATTCTCACTTTGACCTTCTTTGTCCTCTAATTACAATAAACATTTTACAATTCAAAGATAAATACTATCATTTAAGTTCAAAACCTTCTTTAAATAACTGGAAGATTTATATAATTTTCAGTTCGTTGTGTCTTCTTGCTGCGTTTTTTTTTTTTTTTTTTTTTTTCGACGTTTTAACACGAATAAAACGACCGATCTTTCTGTGGAAAGAACCTTTAAATCCTTTGGATAAGTAACAGTCTGGGGAGCAAGATTCCTGCAGTCCTATACTTCTTTCTTTATGCTAAAGAAAACAATGGCTAAAGAAATAGATTGCATTTTGGACCACGGCTTTGTTTCAGAGTAGTATGGGGCATTAACTATGTATGGGGTTACAGAGAAATCTTTCCGTTTGAGGGGTTCCAACGCGAAGTAAAGGTCAGTTCCGAGTAAAGATATAAAAAAATTTACCTCTTCTGTTTTCCAAAGCATAAGATATCCGACACTTTGAGGAACATTTTAGATAGCACGTGCACATGTTTTGCGTGGGTTTCATCGGCGGATGATCCAGTTTTCAAGGGTTTACAATTACAACAAGACTCCAAACTTCCGGAATGAAGTGTTGTTTAAACAACGTGGGTGGAAGCTGAAATTTCAAATAATCCGCAAAACGTTTCAAGTATCGAACTTCTGGTTAGCCAAAACGGATGGTGCTCCACATGTTTATACTTAGTCATGCTCCAAGATCTCCCGACGCATAGAGCAATTTTAAATATAGGGGGCCCCCCAATCCATGCCAATGTTTATTTTACCCCCTCCAAGCTGGCTCTCCTTACTAGCTCAATGCTCTATATCTCTGTGACTTTTGATAAAAGTCCGTGATAAAAAGTAAAAGAAAAAAAAATCGCATCAGTGTGGTCGGGGCCTAAGTTGGCGGTGAGTGGGAGGAGGGACGCGCGCAGAGAAACGACACGCGCGTCTCCTCGCGTGCTCTGTCTCGTGACACTTCAACCTCCAGTTGACGCACTTTGATAACAAGCTACTGACATGTTGCAAGTGTTAATTTCATCTAGTTGATTTACATTTTATACTTAAGCACTTCTCACACGCACACATTCGAATACAAAAGTGTTGTTTTTTCGTGACTATCGTGACTCTGAGATGTCACGTTGGAGCGTTGTGTGACATTTTAAAGAACGACTGCGCAGAAGATTACCAAATCCCTTGACACCTGAAAAAGCAAGCGCCACGAATGATGGGATTTGTCGGATTTATGGACATTGTTCACACATTTATGATCGGTGATTTGCTTTCTGATTATTCTTGGCAAATCGCTTTTATGGTATTTTTCCTCCGTCGAGAACAGTTCATTTCCGAGAAGCCCAAAGCCTCAATTTTAAAAAGAGGCCAAAAGCGAGGCTTAAACGTGGAGCTGAATTTTCACCGTCATGCAGCCGACAAAACGTTAAATAACAGTTTTACTCTTAGCCTCATTTTGAAAGTGAGGTCGTTTACAACTCGGAAAGGGCTCACCGTGGTTATCATACATGGTTACCCATAATGCCATTAGGTTCACTTGTTCACAGCTGATGGTTTCAAAGTTTTTGCAATCAAGAGAAGGAATTTCATTAGTCCAATTGCGATATTAACGAGCCGTTCCAGGCACTCGAACGAAACGAAAACTTAGTCATCAAAAAGACTACCTAGTATCCACCTCTGTTATGATACTCAAATTTTCATATGGATTGACCCTTGAATATATACAATCTCGATTTGTATCCTGAAATGATATTGCTTCGTATCGACTGAGGAATTCTGGGAATAAATTGGCTGTTCCACAACCTCGCACCAACTATTTGAAGAGAAGTTTTTTCTTATAAGGGGGGTGCTGTTGTGAAACAGCCTTGCCCATCAACTCCGATCGACAGTTTCTTTGAGCGACTTAAAAGTAACACGCGTCATTATAGCTTTTGAATGAGACAGGGCATCCTAAAACAGCAGCTTTAATGATATAATAGGTTTTGTTCTTCTAATACTGTAATAATTTTCAGCCCATCAGCTGGGCAGAATTGGATATTTATACTCTTAGATTGTGCTGAAGGATTTTACCGTGTATAAATAAAACTATCTATCGTCTATCTCAGTCCTCGCTTTTAGATAATTTGGACATTTCAAAAGTTTGGCCGGGAATGAGTTTTAAGTAAGCATATACGTGATCTGAATAAAGGGGGACTGTTTCTAAAGAAACTGTGGTGCTGCATCGGTGGGGGTAACAAGGCAAATTGGTTTTATCAGCTGAGTTGCTAAAGTAAATCGGTCACCGTAAGGATTTTTAAACTGACGTTTCGAGCGTTAGTCCTTCGTCCTTCGCTCTGACAAAGGGCTAACGCTCGAAACGTCAACTTTTAAACTTCATGGTGATCAATCTACATTATCAACGCAGTTGATAAAACCAAACCATATACGTGATCTGAAGCCTTAAGCATCTGATTTTACCTCCTGCAAACTCTCTGAAGATGGATAAAAACAAATCCTCCTAAAATTTAAATTCAATTGATAACTGGACAATCTTGGCACAGAGCTTTTTAAATTGAGGGATTAGAATACAATTTTTTTTATTAGGGTACCCAGTGGGGATCTTCCGCGGCCAAATTACATCAATGATTTAAAAAGATTCCATACGTAGAAACTATCATAAACAAGATGTCAAATGCTGAAAGAGATGTAGCATTTGTCTACTAAGACAACCGCTTCTAGAAGATGATTCCTCAAGCTGTGTTTAAAAGTTACCATGTTTGAACTGACTCCACATTTCAAGTGGAAGGAGTTCCACACTAATGGCCCTTTATCGCGCACCAAATCACAACGATTTTTGTGCCAAGGCTGTGCGCCACTACGGGAAGTTTAGGTTCTTGGCAATCCTTGTATTATAATAATTGCGGGTTTTAGATCTCCTTACTGAAAATCAAAACAAAGTAACTTGGTGCTTGATTGTTCCTGCATTTCATCGTCTAACAATCAACGGATTACTTTGATCTTAAAGCATTTGGGAGCTTTTTTTGTTTACCAAGTTCCAAAGACTATCCTAATCCGTTGCGCGAGCCAATGCAAACACTGAGAAAGATTACGTGAAAGAGCGCATAAACAATTCAAACAGATCGTCAAAAACATGATAAAATTAGTCCTAAAACGGATGGATTAAACTTTTAGCTTATTCAATGTGTAAAGACAATTTTTTTCTGTCTGGAGGCCAAAATCATGCCGAATTTATAGTTCAGATTCCATATGGAAAAAGTAATGGAAAAGCTACAGAACACAAGATAAAGTGTTGATTCACAGTATATCAAGGAATATGGTATGGGAAAATCCAACAAAAGGATGACGTAAAGACACAGTAAATGGTTTCTTTTTTTGACCAAGAATCCTCAACTATAACGGTTGATAATCGAAATTTACTCAAATCATTGGCGCAGGCAATGCCTAATATGTCTAATAGTTTTGTACGAATTTGTTTTTGTAGACGTGCCGATTTGTAAAGAGGAGTGGGAACGTCTAGTTTGGACTCATATTTTCTGTCGTAAACTTTCCACAGACCTGGTTTGAAGAGAAATGTGAGGTCTTATTTATGCTTCCGAGTCTATATATATACGTTCGTAAAAGTTCCCTCTTTACGTACGTTTCTGTGCGGTTTGACCTCTCGTCCGCGTCCACAAGTGAACGATCTCTGTTAACCGGAACACTTTCGAAATCTGTGTGACACCAAAATTCTTGCAAAGATAGGATGGCATTTTTCTACTCAGCATGAAGTATTTAAAAGATACTTGTCATGAAATATTTCTCAGCTTATTTAGGCTCCAGAGTTAATAAAAATTTCTGTATTTTTCTAGACCTCTTTTTTCATCAATCCCTGTATCCGCCCTTGTACTTGTGAGAGCATGTCAATTACGTTTATCATTGTTTACTGAGGTGTCGATTTCAAATTTGTAAGTTTTAACAAACATACGAGAAAAGTACGATTTAATGATCAGATACTGCACCGACTAAGCTATATATGCACAGAACCTATTTGAGACCTGTCAAAGCTAAGCTATGCGCTAGTCTTATGTGACAAGCTTTAGAACTGATAATAAGTGCTTGCTGAAACATACTTTTAAAGGTTGCTAATCCGCGCGAGCTTTTACGCAAATGTTGTGTCACTGCACAGTTCAATTCGTTTTTCGTAAGGTCTTTATAACATCACAAGACGAGAAAGAAACAAAAAACACTTGAATTTAAACAAAATAAATAAGATAGCAATGGAATTGTCTATGGTGAATTATTGTTGTGTTATTATGATCTTCGCTAAGTCTTGTTGTCAAGACCATAATCGGATAATTTTAAATAACTCAAAATCCTCAGGAGATGGTTGCACGTAGTTCATCAAACTTTACCTGACTGCTTCCACGTTTTCCCGTCTTTAAGAGTCCATCCTATTATCTTTATCACAAATTATCTTTCCAAAAGCTTTAAAAAAGACAACTGTTCTATCTCAAGTCTGTATGTCGAAGGCAACAAAGTTGTGGATAACTTTCAGATTTAACAAACGACTAATGAATTTAAAATTCGCCTCATTTTTAAGGCGAAGAATGCAGGCTGCTTTCAAGGAAGAAGATTCTAGCCACTTAATTTATGTCAATAGGGTAAGTGAGAAATGTATCCACGACATGACCCCTTACGGTGGATTACGACAAAGTTAGTTTTTTAATTTAATTTTTATAAGCCAGCAGCTACGTATAAAACGTTATCTTAAAATAGATTTACATAGATTCACGTCGTAATGTTTTTTGTTGTTAAGTGAAAGTTTGTTTATTTGAACATAAGGTTGGTGTTATTGAATGATTTCACTCGGTAAAATTGACGAATGGTGCGAGGAAAATGAAATGAGCTCGAGAAGGAATCACGATAAGTTTAAAGCTATCATGATAATGGGAAGACGTTACAAGACATTGCTTTTTGAGATTAAAACAGAACCATCCATCCTAGTTACCTTTGCTTGATATCTGACAATTATTTAATCGTCCGCATACTCACGATTTTGACGATCAGTTGGAGGGACCCTTAACTGTTAACCGGTATTCGAGCCTCACTTAAACTCCGCGCTCCTCCACCCCATGGAAGAGACCGGTACGGCGCGGTTTCAAATGAGGTCCCACGCCGAGCCTAGGGCCCAAGCCTCCCACAACTGATCTCAAAGAACGATCTTGGGTACAAGACTAACGAATGATTATGGAAAACTATTTACTCGCGGTCGCAAAAGTAACACTTTTCTTCGCTATGATTAATGGTAACCTCTATGCGTTTCTCATACGACTGTCCTTTACTCCCCAGTTATACTTTTTTTTATATATTTCGCAAGTTTTAAGTTACCAATCCCTAAAGAGCTTTTCGTTTGGATTTATAGTTACACAAACGCTAGTCTTTCATCCAATTTTGAGTGAATTCCTCTTTTGGTTTTTTGACCCTCTGGGCTGACCAAAAACGCTTTTCTCCTTAAATCATTAATACGTTTTCAAGTCATCAGAACTGAAGAAACAAAATTATCAGCCAAGGGATATCGTATGATTCAAACCAAATTCTCTGAACTTGAATTGTAAGAAATGTATGGCAAATATGTGTGGAGCATCGATATCTTAAAAACTGATAGTGCAATGGTTGAAGTCCAGATGGACGAGGTGTTCTTTTTATTTTTCCAAGCAGGGAATACCCAATCATTTTACCGCAAATGTTTCATTAGAAACCCACAAAAATAGAATCGATTTTCAATAGTCAAATTAATTCAATTTCTCACGGAAAGACTATTAGACGTCTATTGTTATTACCCACGGAAAAACATCCAAAAAGTGATTTATAATTTGCATTTGTTTATACCTTATCTATATCTCTACACGTGGTCCCCTTAGGAGATGTAAACGAAAAGAAAGAAAGCTTAATGAAATATGGTTGTTTTGAATACAACAAACTGCGCGCGAGTTTTTAACGGCTTGAAATTGAAGTTCGCTGTCCTTTTCCTTTAGTTTTTTGTCATTTAGTAGGATTTTTAGAGCGCTAATTTTTTTTTCAATGTCGTTTGGAAATTTCTCTCATCTAGCAAAAGCTTAAAAGTTTAACGACAAGCCATGGATACAGAAGCAAAGCTACTTTGCCAGGCATGTAGGAGAGGTATTAAATTAAAACGCGTTGTTACAAAGATCGTAATCCAACAACGGGCGGACTCTGCTGCTAGGAATGAAATATAGGAAAAAGGATGAAAACAGCTTCAGAGACTCTTTCCACCTGTTTCGATCACAATGTTTTTTTTACACATTACTTTGTCTTTAATTTACAAACTCGACCATGCACACAAATTAAATATATCTGCCACTTGGAACATCACGTTATTGATCGATCTTCCATTAAGCGCTTAAACTACTTTGCGGGGATAAAAATATATAAAGCTAAAAGAATCATCCGATTTGCCCTCAAGTCATTTTTTGACCTGTAGTCAGTCATTGTCTAGAGAGTCACACGCCTTGTTACACTGAACAAATTATAGCTGAAGTCACGCACGTCGAACTTTTTAAATTCTTACTTAAACCACAAAGAAGCCTACCAAAATTTCTCTCATACTCGTGTTTCTTTAACCATCTAAAACAAAATTTTTTTCATCGAAATTTTGATCGAGTAAATCTCACATAGCCGGTTATAAGGCAAAACTTTTTTCACGCAAAGCGCAAGGAAATTGTTTGGCTGATATTATATCACTGAACTTTTTCCTTCCAACTTTAAACCTGGAAAATTCGCTGTGCTTATGAAATTTGTATCTTTGTACATAAATTAATCGTTTGGCATGGAGGGAGATAGCTGCGATTACGATTGTAAAACGTTTCCAATTGTGAGTAATACATTTATGTTATGTGAATATAAATACTTCACTATTTTTAAACTGTCTAAGTTTATGAATAAATTGTGATGGCTTACCACACAAACTCCTTGTAGGTTACAATTTCCCGCTTGTAAGACTCGTTTGCGATGGAGTTTAAATCTCCAAGGTTTCTCTCTATCCTTAGTTGCGATGCAAAGTTTTCTTTCACACCGAGACGAATATTCTCTAAGTTACAGGAAGCTATATTCAAACAAAAGAACAGTGTACTTAGGGCGTCTTTGTTTGCAATGACACATTTCGCCGTGAGATTGAATTCGAAAACGAAGTTATTGTTTTGATGCAGCCAAGCGACCAAATTAAACTTAGGGCCAGCCGCGACTTGCCGTTCCTTTCATAAATCCGTTGCCTGTCATTGATTTGATTAAGGGCATGGCTTTACGATGACCAGAGGAGAAACCCTAGAAGGGATTTAAAAGATAAATATGCAAAATTTGCGAAGGATTTTTAAGTTTAATTAGGTTGAGTTTCGACATCCGGATAAAAACTGTGACTAACTTGTGTCTCTTGGAAAGAAGACAATTCCTGATAAAATCTAGGTTGCGCTATTAGTACAAAACAAGAAATGACGACCAGATGTTTTGGTTAATGCGGTTTTACGAAACTGATAAAAACTCATTATGAGTGCGAACCCAAAAACTTATTTTGAAGTATTACAAGAATCCGCAAACCGGAGCCGTGCCAGGAAACCATGACGTCACAAGTGACCGCGAGGGACTTGGCCTTTGTTTAAAACGGATGCGATGACAGCGTGGTTTGCTTCAAAATGCTAATACCCTCATAAAAAAATCACTTCAGATGTCAAAAGAAAACACATCCTCCTTTTAATATACCTTTGCGGCGGAAATAATCTAATACACCCTTTGTGTCCGCATTGGTTAAAATTTCAATTGATTTTGCTCTTGATGGGGTTTAGCCCCGGTATAATTGAATTGTCTACGACAAGAACGACAGAAAAAAATCGTGAATGCGGTCACCGAAACGACACCTACAATATATGTTCCCCGGTATGCGATGTTCTCCATACCTGTCTTCTAAACAACACAATGACTTTGTGGGTAGAGTATGAAGATTGATAACTGGTGGAAGTTGAAAATGGGTGGTACGTGTAGGATGGTTCTTTGTTTATAGACGAGTCGGCTTAACCAAATATTTTGTGGAAACAAGATCATGGAATTACTTTATTGGCAAAGTCTTTACAATCGAAAGCCTGTGTTTTTCTTCTCAGCACGTAAATCCCTAATTCCAATTTGTTAATTTGGTCCTCCTTAAAAAGGCCCGATGAGATGAAGCAATACACACACAACCTTTCAACGAACCATAGGATTTATGCTTCAAAAAAATAACCTCCATCGACGCTTTTTTTTCTGATTCGTTTTAAACAAAAGATGGTAAACGTATCAGTTGAACCCGCATCCCCTCACTCAGGGGATACTTCCAATGATCGCTCTTTGTTGTTGTAAGTTGTAAATTTTCCTTGATTTTCAGATCTGTAATGCGCATTAAAACATTTTAATAAAAATTGCACAAAAAAAAAGCACATTGAAATAACAATTTTTTTCATCATCATCTTTATTGTAATCATCATTATATTAGCATTGTTACCATTATTATTATTATTATCCGCTGTGTAAATCGTATGGATGCCGAAAAAAGAGGCAACGCAGAGCAAACTTTTGCTCTTTTGCGCTCGCCTCGCGCTTTCCGCGCGCTCGCCTCGCGTTGGAGTCCGCGAGTTTGAGAAACGGAAACAAAAATTACGCCTCCTTTGCAAGAAAGATATGAACAAAATTCGTGGCTATAACCCGCACTCATTGTCCCAGTGAGGCAATTTGAGCTTTGAAGTTATGAAGTTATCCCTGAGGAGTATATCCTTATCACACGAATCAAGACCTGATCATCTAAATATGATTACCAGCAAAATCCCTCAGATAAAGATATATTTCCTCTCTTCAGCAAAACTGATGCCATTTGGAAACGAAACAACGAAGGCATTATTCATGCAGCTTGCCCTAATACGTCGTTTTCGAGTTCCAATGTCCCAGTTCCATTCTCCCACCTCCCGCCCCAGATGTAGTGAAAGGGAATGTCAGTTTTCGAGCAACTGCGCACCCACCCCTCCCCTAGCCCAACAATAGTTAAATAATAATAAGTTGGGGTTAATGTTGCGTTAGGGGAGGGGTAGGTACGCAGTTGCTCAGACACTAAAATTGATCCTTCACTACGTGTGAAGCGGGAGGGGGAAAAATGGAAGCAGGAAAAGGGAGGAAGTGTATAGCCATACAGAACACAGGCTGTAGGCGCAGGGAACAGTGAGTCACCTCGAGACTGATAATCAGCTGTGTTTAGGCGCAACATTGTGGTTAAGAAAGATTGTGGTTAAGACTGTGGTTAAGAAAGTCAGAAGAATACACTTTACGGCAACTGACAAACGGCTAGGCAGAACTTGCAACGAGTTTTTTTTGCAGGCTGGCGTGTAATTGGGGGGGGGGGGTAGGATGGTTGGGGCGGGGGGAGTGGGGTAGAGATTTTCTAGTTGCTTGATTTGTAATCAAAGCTCCAGAAGTACATTACACCAGTGCGATAACGGGATTACATTTAGAGATCATCCTAAAACCTTCCGGTGAGTACGGAGGCCAAGAAGCTTATGTAGAACCGATTAGAGGAAAAAAAAAAAAACCAAGATAATCCAAAACATGTACTTAATCTGCGATAAGGTCTAAGAATAGCAGTAGATCTATCGTGCGTAGCTTAATTCCGTTGGCAAAGTTAATCGTCAAGTGGTATTCAGGTTTTTGGATTATTTTAGTTTCATAAAGCTTGAATACTCTGGATACATTCCGATTTGTAAAATTTTTCACTGCTTTTCATAATTATTTGATGAAAAAAGGTGTAGCAACTGGAATTTAGATAAACATCTTACTGTTAGAAATAACTCTTGCAGAAGTTCAATTTCATCATAACCTCACTTCATTCCCAGACAAGCTTTAAGGAAAATTTCAAGAGCATTATCTGCACAACCCTTAACCTGCTAGTAGCACAGACCGTAAGTACTTTAAAATTGAGTTTCCTCAGGAGCCCATCGACGGGAACCTAGCTCTAGCTCCATTGATTCCTTAAGCCAACCCTTTTTTAATTTTAGAACCTTTTCACGCGAAAAGTATCATATTTCTGTTGAGTCAACCGCGATAGCAAGATCGGATCACGCTCCCCAGTGCATATGAGCTGATGTTCGTCGTAAAACAGTTGCATCGTCATGGCTCTATTTTGGTTATCAATTTATCTTATTTTGACCATTCATCAAGTGAATGTAAAACGCGTTGGTTATCTCAACCAAATGAAGCGCTCATGTCTTCATTTCATCAAAGCACACGATTTAAACTATTACCAATATGAATCAAATCGGCCAATCGGAACAAAGGAATATATCAGAAGCAGCCAATGAGGACGCAATTGCTCGAAGCGCGGGAAAACGCGTGTGACCACATCGGGATTAGTTTTGTTTTTGCATTCGATTGGTTGAAGAGATGAGGTGAGTTTGCTCGACCAATCACAGAACGAAAAAAAAAACAAAAGAGCAAAAGAGAGAAAACCACTGCACTTTCGAATTTATTTCGACAATGAAGTTCAAATTGCTTGTATTGTAAATTCACATAGTCCACTATGCTTTTAGTAATAGTCTGCTTGTTCCGTATTTTGCACGATGTTGACTAAAGAAAATCTCAAAGTGCTGCGCAAGCAACAAACCGTAAAGTAAAATCTATCATACGCAAAAAACACTAAATTATGTATGCCTCGTTTATTTTTCCCTTAAATATATACTAGTTTACAACCTACACAAATATCTGTCTGAACACACTGTTATTGAATTATACCATTTTTGGTACTTTTTCTCGCACAAATTATATTAAGTCCACAGGAGTGAGCCTTTAATCTTTAGTAAACTTTCTTGGGGGAAGGGGAAGATCTGATGAGTTGCCTGACCTCTGTTTCAAGGCGTTGCTTTTCTTTGGGAGGACTTCTGGTAGTGGAAGAGAGATGTGGCATCGATTTTGCGGCCGGTTTCTGAAAGAGCCTCGGCAAACATCTTCACGACCTAAACAGAGGAGAGGAGACAGTAAAACACACGCGAGTAGCGTTTAGTTCGAAAAATAAACGTCGGAGATTCCCGTTTTTCGGACCACGCGAATTTTGTTGATTAAAGGTTGCTGTTCTGCAGCGAACGCGCTAAAAAAATGTACAAAGTTTAAAAACGCAGGTGCTAAGCTATCGTTCTGCTAACTAAATCTTTTGATTCGCCATGTTCTCATTGCCGTCGCCGTCGTGGTTTTCAGACAAGATCCCTGTTTATCTTAAAAATTCAATCGAATGTCACTATACCTCCAAGTTAGTGATAAGTGGGACTCCACAGTCGATGGATGATCTACGGATGAGGTAGTTATCTTTGATGTATTTGGTGTTCTGATTTGGCAAATTTACCACCAGATCCACATCTTTATCTTGAATCAGTCTACAACGAAACAACGACAGTAAAAGCTGGAGCAATTAAAAACACACTCAACGGGGTTATAACGCCAAACCAACAGCTTAGAGGCACAGGTTCGAAACACATCGAAACCAGAATGTTTCTGGCTTTATATTCTGTCATTTCTTCAATCGCGGTTCACCTGTGGGAATTAATTCGCTTTTTGTAATCAATCCTGTTTCGCGAATTTTGATTATGTGGACATGCCGTGGGTATGCGCACAGATCACCAAGACATCCTATGGGGGATACGCGCAGATAACGTAGACATCCCGAATAAGTGATGGGCGCTGATCACGTGCACATCCTATGGGAGAGCGCGCAAATCACGTGGACATCCCATGGGAGAAGTGCGCAGATGTATGTATGTATGTTTGTATGTATGTAAATCTTTATTTAAACACGGAAAATCATCAGTTACATAATAAAAACTAAGATTAATCAACTGCTTTACATGATTGCCGTGTGGGAATCCTATATATCGACTACGTTAAGATTTCGCCTAAAATGGTTAATGGATGAAGCATTTTTTAAGCTTTTGGGCAGTTTATTCCATAACATGGCCCCACTGTAAGAGTAGCTTCGTTTCAAATAATTGGTGTTTGGTTTGGACAAGGCCAGCCTTCCCTCAGAGTTTCTTATGTCGTCCACAGAGTGACACTGAGAGAAAAGACTTTGTAGATATTCGGGAGCAAGGTTGTTTATAATTTTATACATCATTAGGGCTTTTTGTTTCTCTCGTCGAAGAGATAGCCTCTCCCAATCGAGGGTGGAGAGAAGGTGGTTTAAGCTCGTATCAAAGGGTAAATTAGTAATAATTCTGGCTGCTCGATTCTGTAATTTTTGGAGCTTATCGCTTAAGTAGCCACTTAAACAGTCCCAGACGGGGCTGCAGTAATCAAAATGGGGCATAATCAAAGCGTTATAAATTTGAATTGCAGTTTCTTTGGATATAAAGGGCCGTACACGTTTTAGGGCGCCTATAGCTGAAAAGACTTTCTTGCAAATCTCTTCAACGTGGCTACCCCAAGAGAGTTGGGCATCTATAGTAAGACCTAAAGATTTGGTCTTGTCGACTCTCTTGATAATTTGGTCATCAATTCTGATTTCTAAGTCGTTACATTGGGCAGATAGTCTTTGTCTTGATCCAATAATCATTAACTCTGTTTTAGCAACATTTAGACTGAGCTTGTTAGCTTTCAGCCAACGGCTAAGGTTATTCAATTCAGGGGTTAGAGCTAGCTCAAACTCTGTTAATGTCTTAGCAGATATCGTAAGATTGGTGTCATCGGCAAACATTCTTGGTGCGGCGCCCCGCAGGGAGTTGGGAAGATCATTAATGTATATTAAAAATAGCAAAGGACCCCAATATGCTACCTTACGGCACGCCGCAACTGAGGGTACGGGCAGATGATAGTTTGCCACCGACACTACATCTCTGAGTTCGGCCACTCAAGTACGACGAGAACCACTTAATAGCTGCCAGATCGACACCCAAGTATGACATCTTGCGCAAGATTATTTCATGATCAATGGTGTCGAATGCCTTAGTAAGGTCAATAAAGACAACGCCGTTTAAGAGACCATTGTCGATATTTACCGACCAAGAATTTGTTGCCTCAAGCAAAGCCGTAAGCGTACTATGTAGAGAACGGACCTCTGAATGGCAACCTAATAGCAATCTGTTATCATCTAGATAACGAAAAAGTTGATTGTAAACAATTCTTTCAAAAACTTTGGAAATTATAGGGATTACAGATATTGGTCTATAGTTGTTAGGATCCGATTTAATACCCTTTTTGAAAAGAGGAGTCACTTTGGCCGTTTTCCAATCATTTGGATATATCCCCGTGAGGATAGACTTAGAGAAGATTGAGGTGAGAGAGGGTGCGATGATATAAGCAGCCATTTTCAATAATTTACTCGGAATCATATCAAGACCAGTGGCTTTCTTTTCGTCAATTTTGGACAAAATGTTAGACACAATATCAACGCTCGGAATTTGTAAAGAAAACGAATGAGTAGAGTGTTCTAAATAAGACTCAGGATCAATATCAACGACAGGAATATCTTGTGCTAATACTTGCGCAACGTTGATATTCCATGGGGGACGCGCGCTGATCACATGCACACACAATGGGATATGTGCGCAGATCAAGGGCCATCCAATCTGCTATTTAGCGGTTAAATCTATATTGCGGCGTGCTTGCTTCATGCAACAACCGTTTGTGGCTCTACGACCAGGCGACACCTCCCTAGATTTTCAGAAGATTTTGCACGAAATCAGATATAGACTTTCTGTAGAGAACACTTACTGCAAACGCGAAGATCGAAATTCCTTCCGTGGCAACGGTTTTTAAAACGAAGACAAAAAGGGAAAACTAGGGAGATGATACCGCGAAACAACATCAGCGCGCCGAGCAAAAATTCTTACCTTGTAGCAGTCGGGTTCACGCCAACGCTGTGTAGAGGCCATTCTACAGGTTGGGCTGGAATATTGTGTTCGTTCAAATACTGCGCTGTTGCTTCTGTTGCATATAAAGTAAATCCCAGTTGGCGAAGCTTGTTGGCGGTTGGGAGAAACTTTGGCTGCAAGGATTGCTGTTCAGAAAACAAAGAAAGGAGGATAGAGGTTTTACGATTTTCGTCAATTGTTGCGATCGGCGTATAAAATCGCCGACACCTGGCATATCACAAATTGGTAATTTTTCGCCGATCAAATAAGCGATTCAAATTCGCCGCGATCGGCGAGTAAAATCCTTAAATGTGTCACCGACTCTAAGTTTTCACTTTAACCTAACCAAGGATCGACCCCAGACCTTTCCTTACGGAGTCCGGCGCGCTCACCACTACACACAACCCGGCATCCGGGATCTTAGGATGGATTAGTGACAGTCATCGTACCTGAATACCAATAAGAATGCCTTTCTTAGGAAGACGGAAGCCAGTTGACATCAAAGCCTTGAGAAACGCTGAATTGGCAGTGGATCCAAAACAAGCCACCTGTTCATCGTCAGAAAAAGTAAACGGGTTACGAAACAGCATCGTTTCCTTTGCTGCGCAAACACGTTCAAATCACGAGCTCGTATACAGCACTATGTGCTTGACTTACGTGACAACAAAATTAAAGTAATCACAGCAGCCAATCAGAAGATAGGAAATATTAGGGAGCCAATGAGAACTCAAAGAGAAAACAAGCAAACTGTTTGAAGCGCGGGAAAACGCGTGCGACCAAGTGGTGAGTGGGTTAAGTTTTTGCATTTGATTGGTTGAGACGTTGGCGCACGTTTTGCAGACCAATGACACGGCACGGTAAATCAACACCATACAATCTCTTATCACTTCTGGCACTCATATGAAAATTCCCTCTGACGAAGGGCTAGCGCTGGAAACGTCAGTCTTACAAGCTCTCTAGGGTGGCCAAATTACATTATTAACTCAATTGATAAAACCAAATTACAAATGAAAACTGTTTGCGTCTCACCTCTCCCGTTGATGCCATTTCACATCTCAAAAGCGGATCCGCATCGCGCAGCCTTGGCCAGGAAAACATCGGTGCCTGAACACAGAAAATTAGTATAGAAATATCTCAGTGGTTTTTTTCACGAGCGCAGGATAATGGAAAAATCTGAGTTCCGAAGAGGAATCGAGTCCCAGGCCTTCTTATCCGAGAAGAATAAAATGTCTAACCATTTGCGGATGTCATAGCAAAAGCAACGGATTCTCCACGGTTATTTCAAGACCCTGAGTATTGGTCAGTCAGTCTCTCAACCTCTAGCACTGTAGTCCGGCGTTCTACAACATGAGTTAACCTTTCATGAATTCGTTTTATCTCCCGTTAACTCCACAAACCTTGATGCCGACATATCCAACAGGCTGCAAGGGTGTGGAGAGATCAGGCAGCACGTGTTCATCTAAAGGATAGTTCACCATTATCTTTGTAGCCACAGTGATGAAGTCTGTGCCGACTGTTTTGGATACGAAAGGAAAGGAACGCGAAGCTCGCAGATTGCACTCAATCACCTGGTAGACGAAGACAGGAAAATATATAAATAAGTAACATTCCGGTATTCCTGGCTGCTCCGTATTCTAGATACCCCTGGGGTAGGAGTTGCCCAGAAATGAGCGAAAGCGCATAGATTGCACTCAACTACATGACAGCCCTGCGTTTTAGATACACCTCGGGTAGCCGTTTGCCTAGATTACCTGATCGAGATGGAGAGGAAAATTCCAAAGGTTAGTCTTATAGCAATTTCCCTGAAAACCTCGTATTCTAGATACCCCTGAGGCATTCCCACATTACCTGACGGATTGGGAAGGAGAAGACAAAAGAAAGTTGCATTCCGGCATCCTTTGGAACCCGTATTACAGATACCCCTAGGGTTGGACCTTCCCAGATTACTGTGCTTTGGGACGGTTATTCTCGAAGAGGATACATTTTATTGGATCAAGAGACATCACATCAGAACTGACCCGTAAAGATAAGTCAGTAAAAACTAAGAGTGTTTAAATGAGAACACAAAATTAAAAAGAGTCTTAACTGATCAACATAAAAACGTTTCCAATTAAAAAAGACAACAACACAGATTCAAGAAATGAATGACGTACTTACCTCATTGAAGACACCAAGTATCTTAGCACCCTTTTCTACTATGTAACAACATCAAACATCTTACCATGATTTCATTATCTTTGGCTAAAAACTGCGTGTTGAACGGACCCGAGATGTTAAACTTTTCGGCAATTTTCCTGGTTGCTTCTTTTACCTGTTAAAATGTTTTCACAATGTATTACTGTAAAAATACGGCTCAAACCCTGCAGCTCTCAAACCAGATAACTGCCCACATCTACCGTCGTGCAACGTTTGTAAACGATTTATCGCAAAAGAGAGAACACCCTTAAGAAATTTATATTTAGAATATGGTGACACAGAAAGAAAAGGTCCAAGCGAAAAGGTAATAACACAAACCCGACCACACCCAAACGTGAAAGGTAAGGTAACCTTAGCGTTATACAGCTGCATCTAACTCGTGCAGCACGTGGCGGCACGTGCTAAGCCACACCCACATAATTACATCGATCGAGAGTTCTTGTCTTCAATTATATTTAAGTGCTATGCATTATGATTGGTTCTTACTCATAAACTTTTGAAAGAAAGACGCAAAGATGAAGTCACCATTAAAAACACGTTGCCCCTTCATTTTATAAACCAAATAGATTCCACGTTGCTATGGGTTAGTTCTGTAAGAGATCACGGAAGATGTCAAAATGTGGCGTGAGCATCAATGACATTCTCGGCTACGCCTCGTGTGCCACTTTATTGTTCTTATCACATTTCGACGTCATCTGTGATATACTACTGACGTCATCTGTGATATACTGCTGACGTCATCTGTGATATACTACTGACGTCATCTGTGATATACTGCTGACGTCATCTGTGATATACCGCTGAACAGACGCACAGCAACATGGAATCCATTTGTCAAACAGCGCATTGTCAAGCAACCTCGTTCTCAGGGTCTCTCGTTCTCCAGGGGGGCGGGAAGATGATAGACCCTGGGAACGAAGTTGATTGTCAGGTTCTCTAACCTGAGCGATATCTTCGTCACTAATTGTCTGAGGAGGTAAGATGAGGGTGGCGTCCCCTGAATGTACACCAGCATTCTCCACGTGCTCAGAAATAGCATGGGCGACGACCTGGGACAGAGAACAACATGGGCGACGCATCAGTGTCAAAAAAACTCTGAACATTCCAATATTGCGCTAAAATTTCCCTTTCCTTGACTCGCTTTCAGGCAACTACACCAACCTTTCCATTTTTAGCAACGGCATCCATTTCGATTTCCCGAGCGCCCTCAATGAATTTCGTCATCACAACAGGATGGTCCTGAATTCAAAACAAAAGGACAAATCTGAGGAAATTTCCTCTTGAGAGCTAATTGCAACCATCAATCCAGACAGAACTTGACGCTCTGCCAGATCTAACACCAAAAAGAGAAAAAAAAAAAATTACAAGCATACCTGCGACACTCTGGCAGCCTCTTGTAAAAACTTTTTCAGTTCAACTGGACCGTAAGCTACATTCATAGCTGAGCCACTGTACAGAAAAGAAACAGAACAAAGTCGTTTTGTATTATTTCTCAGCCAATAAATCAGGTATGTGCTACTACTCTTCCCGCACCTTACCCGTTCCATCACTTTCTTAACTCCTTGACCCCTAAGAGTGACCAGGATCTAATTTCTCCTTACAATATCACCCCTGAATCACACATTAAGATCACGAGAATAAAGGAAATGATCACCAACTAAACAAGCTCTTGATTGTTCAACAAATTCTCCTTGTCAGCACCTTAGGAAATGTATAGAGAACAGTATGGAGAATATGCATACTGATGTTAAGGGTTAACGCACTAACAAAATTTTTCATCGTGTTTCCGTCAATAATTATGATCATTATTTTTTTAACCCGCAGTTTGTTTCACATTTTCAATTCTTTCCCTCACTTGCCAATTTAACGCGCTAACCAAACTTTCCATGGTGTTTTGCATCTGCCATTAGTTGCCATACTATCTATTGTTTCGGAAGCTACAGGCATATGGTTATATCTACAAGATTGTTTCTTTTTTGTGTACTACACAACAAAGAACAATGTTCTTTACCTTAAAACGTAAGAAGGTCTCAGAAGACATGGATATCCAACGGTGGCGGCAAAATTCAACGCGTCATCCTAAAACAACAAAAACATATTAAAATTTTACTTCGCGACAGTTATCTGGAAAAGGCTCACAAAAGCGGCTACTCACCACGGACGAAACAGCTCTCCAAGGCGCCTGACCCACTCCTATCTCGTCAAGAGTCGCGGAGAAACGAGACCTACGAGAGATTAAATAGTCTTTTCAGCAAGATAATTCAGAGCGCGGCTTTTGTCCACCAATCGTGAATCCTGTCCAACCTTTCTTCAGCCGCATCTATCATCAGAGGGGAGGTACCCAGGACATTAACACCATTCATGTACAGCGGGAGAGCAAGGTTATTAGGAATTTGTCCACCAACTGAAATCACGGCACCATTGCAGACCTGTAAGATACAAGTAAAGGAAACTAAATCCTTCACTATCAAGTGTATCACAACCGCGCCTTGTTCATATGCCCTTGATAACTGGAAACAATTCAGATATTTCTTCTAGTTTGGCACTGTCGCAAACTAGATCTGTGGTTCGTTGTTATTTTAAAACGGTCATTTTAACCCTTCATAATCATTCTATGTGTTGCAAATTTACCGCTTCAAAAAACTTACCTCTTGCTGGTATATATCCAAGACTCTTTCAAGGGAAAGTTCCTCAAAGTAAAGGCGATCACATTCATCATAATCTGTGCTGACAGTCTCCGGGTTATGATTCACTACGACCTGATAACGGCAAAAACATCTGTGTTGCTGGTATGTGGGAGGTTAAGAACCTTAACGCGATCAGCAATCGGTAAGAGTTTTTTTTGAAACTACTGTCTTCATCTCAGCCGTTTGGGTGAAGGGTGCTCATTGGTTAGTGTACTGGACCCAGGGTCGAGCGACCGTTTGTGCGATAATATAAAAAAATTAACTTAAGTTGTGAATTATCTTGTCTACGAATACACTACAATGACCTCAGCCAGGTATAGAAACCTCGATGGGTATCTGAAGGTTTCGACCCACTGCAAATCCGCCCCCATTTGATGGGGCGAACTCGAAATGGGCGAAATCTCCATAAACTACCTGGGGGAGTTCGGCGCAGTTGACCCTTTCTCGCTCAAAAGTTTTCGCTCCAAAAACGTTCGCGCAATATCTTCCTAATATATTACAGAAACAGCTGTTCACACTTGATATAAACCTACCGTGTTGATTCCTAGGTTTCTCAAAGTTCTGATACAAGACACTGCACACCAGTCAAATTCGACACTGCTGCCGATATGATACGGGCCACACCCAAGCACCATGACACCCTTGTCATTAAACAACAGGTCATGTTCATCGCCATTGTACGTCATGTACAGATAGTTCGTCTTCGCTGGATACTCGGCTGCCATTGTGTCGATCTGTTAAACAAGTACATGAAAACTTTAGGTCACAACCAGTTGCGGCATATATATTTTTTTAATTTGGAGCCGAACATGATTTGAAATAGGCTCGATTTCCACCTCTTTCCGAGGTCCGGTCTTTTTCGTTCCTCCCAGAGAAGAGTCTCTTCGAATCTAGATTTGGAATTGCAGTGGTTTCGCTTCATGGATTGTATGATCGGCCGAGAAAACGCACTCCACCTTCTCGACCAATCAGAAGCAAAACTTCACTCAATCACGCCCGGAGAATTGCATTTTCCCGCGCTTGACGTCGTCTACATTTATTGCACCGGTTGAGCAGGGTACATACCTGTTTGACCCAAGGCCTCACGCCTTGTTTAAGTCTCTCGTTTCTCATATCGTTTTCTGGCACTCCTATCAGTCTAGCGAGCTGTCTGTCGGAAAAACCAGCTTGTTTGGCTTCCAATAAGTCGTCCCGCTGCAAAGATCCCCTAAAAATGAAATAAAATGGTTAAGAAGCCTATTACTTACATCAAGGTCACATTCAACCTTCACACCCTCACATCAGTAAGCATATTCTCCATACTGTTCTATATATGATTTCTCAGGTGCTGACAAGGAGAATTTACGGTTTAACAATGAAGAATTTCTTTAGTTGTTGATCATTTCCTTTATTCTTGTGACTAAATGTTTCATTCAGGGATGATATTGCAAGGAGATATTAGATGTGGGTCGCTTTCTCTAAGGAATCAATGGGTTAAGACGAAGAAGAAAATAGCTTACAGTTTCTGATTCTTTAGATCTTTCTCTATTTCCACAATACGATCCAATTTGTGCAGGAACCAGTGATCAATGCTGGTCAGTTCGTGTATTTGATCCACAGTGTAGTTCTGGTGAAGCGCCTGGAGATAAAAAGAAGCAGGTTTGTCAGGTCATACTACATCTTCACTCCAATGCAAAGGAAGTCAATGACACTACTAAGCAAGTTCTCCCGAGAAAAAGCGTTGCGAGACATGATGAAACATCGGCCGCGAGTGAAACTACGCAAAGACAGATTCCATGGATCAAAGTCAGAATCCGAGCAACTACACACCCACCCCTCCCCTACTCCAACAACAGTCAACTGATAACAAGTTAGGGTTGGTGTTAGCTCAGATACTAAAATTGATCCGATTCCAATAGGTAGCAGCGACGTAACACGTCTTAGCAACCTTTTATTTTCATGCCATATGGAGATTTTTTTAAAAAATTTTTGTATCTTTTCCCGAAAAAAAAAAAAAAAATCGTACAAGTCCAAACTGGTCTGAACTTTTGGCGTATGTTCGCATCCGTAGAATGGATAGCGGTGACTTGTGGCGTAATGTATCTCCGCCTTCCAACTAAAGGAGAGGGCTTTTTCATCACCTTGGCGATGGAGTATACTCTTGTGTTTGATGGAACAACAAGCTCATCTTCAAGTCTGCCATCTGACAATTCCTGATGCATACTGGGAAGCTACAAGATAAAACAAGCAAGCAGCGGGTTTCACACGTAAAAAGAAGACAGCTAAAAGCATTAAGGGAGGCTGGTTCACGCTTTGTACATCGGCTAAATTGTTTAATTCCCTCGTTTGTAATCCGTTTTAACCCGTTAAATTCCAAGATCTGATTGTTAACTCTCTCCTCCAGCTGCTACACATTTCCTGTAAATTGGTTAGGAGAATTAAGTGTCAGATCAAGTTACCAACTTCTACCTGATAAGTTTAAATATTCTCATTACCTGTTTGCTGGATAACGTATGGATATTACAGGGAGAAGTTACATGTTGATCACTTCGGGGAGTTTTAGGGTTAGTCTTGTCCATCCTTAGCCTCTTTGTTGCCCCGTCTCTCACAGATTTAAAGTAGTCTTAAATATTTAAGAGTGACTCGAAATATGAAGACCTCAATTTTAAAAAATTATTTCATAGTATTTACCTTGGACACAAAGCCATCTACTGAAGGATGAACCATACGCAAAGCTTTCTGGAAGCTCTCCTCAAATGTTCGACCGATCGCCATAACCTAACAAATATGTATTCAAAATTTATTTCTACAATCAAGCTGGCATATAACCGTCTAAAAGAGTTCCCATACTTTGGGAAGACTGTGCAGCCATACGCAAAACTGTCCTCAATAAATTACCTTACAAATTTTGCAAACTTGATGATATGGTAAAACTATCTCATCAGAGCTCTGTTTGTAAAAGTGGCTAAAGTGTATATTAAAGAAAGTTTCAATGTAATATTGTACTGGTTCCATATTCCCTCTACGAAGAGTGTTTACTAAACCAGCCGACAAGAAAGTTAGAGATAAAAAACTATAAAGCTCAGAAATATAAAGTTGCCTGAATAGATTTCTATAACATCAGTTCTCAATATCACCAAATCCGCGAAAACTAAACCTTTAGTTCAAAAACTGGAGTTATTTCTTCGGTATCTGAATTTGACAAATTTCGCTTATTTTACATCCAGCGGTTAAAAAGGAATTCTAACCTCTCCAACACTTTTCATTGAACTGCCGATCTGTTTGGAAGTCATGTGGAACCTATCTAAGTCCCATCTAGGAATCTGTAATCGACAAAAAGGACACAGGAATTAATTGCCTTATCGTTGATGGCTTTTCGTGGAGAAAGCAATTCTATTCATTGACTTAAACGATAAAAAATACTACTTTGTGTCACTTTAGAGGGTTTTGAGTGAGTGCACGCTTTCCAAATGAGTTCTATTTGCTAACTGTCACGTATAGAATTTGCTCGAAAAATGAAACCCCATTTCTTTGTCTGACTTATATGTTAATTGCTTTGTAACCGACTCTGGTGGAAAAAAATGAGGAAAGAACGAGTTATGTCAGACTTTCTAGGGATAAAACAAAAAGGAAAATCACTGTTGTTTGGGTGTTTTTCTCTCGAACTTCCTCCTTGAGAAGAGAGAGAAAGAACGCCGTTTATGCGGACGGGAAAAATTTAGCTTTGGTCTCTGCCTCTCAGGTTCTTGTACAGTGAAGGAAAATAATTAAACATGCCATGAATAGGAAACATTTTTCTATACTAAGGTTAAGTCTGTTAATTTTGTTGTTAGCGTTTGCATTTAACGCATTATCAATCTAGCCAGAGAGAGAGAGAGAGTATTGAACCTTGGTGACAATGTAATCCAGGCTTGGTTCAAAACAAGCTGTTGTTTGCTCTGTTGTGGAGTTCTTGATGTCAGGAAGTTGTATTCCAA
>NC_142532.1:2377500-2440000 GCF_964205215.1 Stylophora pistillata | reverse complement strand
CTGCGTTGATTAATAAAGAACGCTGCTTCCTCACCTAAGCACGAACGTGAAAGAGAGGAAAAGTATAAACTCTTACGAGGAATCGAGCCTCAGACCTTCGAATTTCAAACTCTGATCCTCTACCACTGAGCTACAGCTAACTACGTGGTGAGCTAGCCATCTGAAGGTCTAAGGTTTAATTTCTCTGGAGGACTCATATATTTTTGTTTTTGTCATGCGCTCAAAAACATACTCACTAATTTCACCACTCCGTTCAGAATTTAGCATCTTTCCCAGTCTGCTTAGATTGATTCGTGGTTTTGTGTTCTCGAAGTGCATCTATCCCAAAAATAGCTACGGATACCCTACTGTACTAAACGAGGGGACGCTCTGCCCCGTGGTGTCAGCCCGTATTTTTTTATGAACCACGTTTGAGCGGACGGCGCGCGACCTATCTACATTGAATTGAACCATTACATACCTTTTTCTGTTTTAATGCTCACAGAGAAAAGAGAAGTGAAATATAGCTAATCGAGTGTAACAAATACAAAGAGGAAACAAATCATTGTTTGTCTAAAACTTTTAACAGGGTTATTCATTGTCTAGCTTGTACAACTGACGAGTTTCAATTTATCGAAATCACCTGTCTTGCGACTTCTCTCAATTTCTCTTCATTTTCACACAGGCCGGATCCCAGTCCTCCAAGAGCATAAGCAGCGCGAACCATTACAGGAAACCCAATGTTCTTGGCGGCCTTTACAGCCGACTCTTCCTGCAACAGATAACTTACGCATCAAAACGTTTACGTATACAAAAGATTCAGTTTTAGGATTAAAAGTACTAGAAAACAAAATAGTACCAAAACTGATCACACAATCGTATATTGAGCCGATTTAGGTAAGGGTCAGTAGTTCTGGTGGAGGCAGTGAATGACGTTTTGACAACTGCGCTGATCAAGATTGTGTGACTTGATCATAAGACTTACCGTTTCCACAGCGACGCTAGGGGCTATCTTCTCTCCGATCTCTGTAAGTTTGTCAGAAAAAATTTGCCTGTCTTCCGTGGCTTTGACTGACTCTATCGGTGTTCCGAGCACCTGAAAATACAAAATGTCTAGCACATGCACTTCATTGCCAAGGAAAGCTGCTTGATTTTGTGTGATAAAGAAAAATGACCAATGAAAATCTACTGTAGAGGGATAACTGAGGGGAACGTGCTGCCTTTGCTACGGCATCCGCAAATGGTTAGACGTTCTAGTCCTCTCGGCTAAGGACGATACATTGTAGGCCCCGTCTCCTGCATCTCCTCTGTGCCAGTTAGCAGGGAACGTTAAAGAACCCAGCGCTTCTTGCAAAGAGTAAGGAACATAGCTCCTGGTGCTGTGGTGACCTTGTTCTCAAACAAATTCCTAAATTGGGGAACACATGCCAATTTTCCCTTCAAAAATCGTAAACTGCTCGATGCAGTCTGGCCAAAGCCCCCCCCCCCCGCAAAGTGTTGCAAAGCGCATTTCAGTATATTAATATGGAGAGTGCGCGATAGAAATGCAGTATTATCATTATCATGGTTAAGAAGTACCTAGTACAATCATGGATCCTATAAAAGTAGTTAATACCGCTTGGATTTGGCTTTTACTGTAATATGATTGGCTAACACCTCTTATGTGATCGAAATACTTGCCTCTCATTGGTTCGGAGCTATCCAAGCGATGTTAACTACTTATAAACATTGTACCTTGATTTTGAGCTTGTCCTAATCAAAAAAGTTTAAAAGTACAAGCATGAAAGCAAAAAAAGTTCACACCTCAACACCATATCTCTTCAACAATCCCTTGTCATACAGCTCAACTCCTAAACAGAGCAGAAAAAAAAATAATTGAACCCTTTAAAACCCTGAGTGTGACCAACATGTCATTTCTCCTTACAATAATACAGCTGAATCATTCATAAAGATCATGAGAATAAAAGAAATGATCGCCAACCTGAGATGCGTTGATCGTCAAACAAAATTTTCCAAGTCAGTACAAAAGGAAATGTATAGAAAATAGTATGGAGGATAAGAAGTAGGCAAGAGTAAATGCATCATTTCCGAACATACCGCAGTTTAAGGCTGTTTGACCACCCATTGATAATAGAATGCCATCTGGTCTTTCACGCCTGATGACATCTTCAACAAACTGTTCAGTTATGGGCACAAAGTACACTACATCTGCCTGGGACAAGAAAACGAACGAGATTTAAGAGTGTGGCTGTATGCACTTTGACTATCAGTTTAGTGAAGCGCGGTAAACGTTTGGTGACGAGATTTTGGCCTTAAAAACTACGGTTTGGTTTCCAAACGTAACCGAGTTTAAAGAGTTGTGCGTCGCCAAAAGCCAGACGTGAAAGCCTGCCAAGAGGTCAAACGACGGCGCTGCCACGGGAAAAGGAACCAGTTGCCAGTAATGACAACACGATTCTAGCATCAAAAAGTGGTTGCCAATCTTCTGTCGCGCCTCACTTAACTGAAAATCGTAGTAAACTCTGGTGGAAAATTGTTATTTTAATTATGAGGCGCTAGGATTTAACGTAAATTTGCGACACTTTCCTGCGGTTCAAACTGTAAACAGGAAATGATTGTAGTTGGACAGCTCACGAAAAGAATGCTGATAATTAACAATTGTTCCACGAGCGCGCGTTGGATATGAGATGATAGACAGCCAACGAGGCGCGTAGCGCCGAGTTGGCTATAATCATCTCATATCCAACAAGCGCGAGTGGAATAATTGTTTTATTAAAAACGCCCCCAAGAAATTATTATTTTGTATGAAGAAACTGGATTTTTTAGCACCCTTTTGATTTTAAGCTGATGCGTACGCTTACCATATTTGTAGATTATGGTATATTGGCTGATATACCATAATGGCTAAGCCAATAAAAAGTCTTGAATTGCATTATCCAATGATCCAGTCTTTAATAATTGTTAATAATTAATAATTAACAATTAATAATTAACAATTAATAATTAATAATTAATAATTGCGAATGATTCTGTACCTGCTTCTCTCCTTCTGCATTAGTTTGAACTGAAGCGATGTTGGGGTTCATTAGAACAGTCTTCAAATTTTCTTCCTACAAAAGATATAAACACATGAAACATTACACGTAGTGTACAATGTTAAGTTATCAATCACTGAAAAAGAGACATCCTCAAAATATTGCATCATGAATTGGGGCAATCCGTCTTTCTTCAGGCCAATCAGTCCATTTGGCTTTAGGGAATAACTTCAAAAAAATAACTCAATTGATAAATCAAGTCCTTCCTTTTCGGCGAAGTCTGTCACGTAAGTAAGAAAAACAAAAGTGAAAAAAAATTTAATGTTAGCGCGCTAGAGCTTCACACAGCACGCTAACACCAATTTGTTTTGCTAATTCTTTTTACACGCGCGACAGACTTCACTAAAGAGGAAGGACCACTTGTAAGCTTTAAATAAAATAAGAAATCTGATTCTTTCTAAGGTAACATACCTTTAACGCCTTTATTGCTTGAGAACCAGAGTAGTCAAACTCACCAGCTTGACCGATGGACAAACCACCAGAGCCCAACACTAACACTTTTGACACCTGGAAAACCAACAGGTTACTTGATTTTAAATCAAGGTAGTGAGGTTTTTCAGAAAATCGCTCTTGAAAATGACTTTCACACTAAAAATTCCCGAATTTAGTTTATTTTCAAGTGCAAAAGGATAATACTTCTACTTCGTAAAAATCGTTCATTTTAGGTGCAAATTGTAGATACATCTTTAATCTTCAAAAAGCCGTCCATTGATTAAGAAGCAAACACTTCCAAAACTTAGAAAAGCGAGTTTTACGAAGGCTAGTTGGCCAATTTTGGCCCATTCTTCTCTAATCAAGGGCTCCTTAAAGCGAGGTCGCCTTCAAATTTGATTATGAATAATTAATGATGTCCACCCATTCTGCCCTATGCAGTGTTAACTGTTTATGTTCTATATGCATCAGGCAATAAGACTTGTTCGATTTAGAGAACGTTAGTAACTGTTGTACATTTAAGGCTGGAAAATTAACAAGGGAGTTGCCAAAAAAGTTGTTGTGATCTACAACAAATGCGTGTGAAGTATACTCAAAGTAAGATGGGAAGACATAGGAATCGGAAAGAAAGAGAAAACGGAAGACACTAGAAAGCAGCTCGTACAGGTGAAAAAGAGAGAAAGGACGTGGGATAGAAATCCTGGAATGAGGTCAGGACCACAGCAACTGAAAGAGAGGGAGTCGCGGGGCTAATGTGCCACACAGCTTGGGGTGGGTAGAAAGATGACAGGTAAATCCCGGGATGAAGATTCCTTACCTTTGGGGGTGTTGGAACTTTGAATGGTCTCCCCATAGCATGGTCCACCGATGTTTTCCCACCTTTGACAAGATTCATGAATGTGTCAAAAAGAAACTAAAAGAAAAAGAAAAGAAAAAGGCAGGTTAGAAAAAGAGTCAAAATTTTATGGTTGTGGGAGCTCAAGCAAAGAGTCAATTGAAAGTCACCTCTGTGTCCGTTGGTCCACCAAATGCTTCTGGATGAAATTGTGCGGTGAAGATGGGTTTGTCTTTGTGCATAATGCCCTATGAATGGACAATGTAAGTAAAAGAATCAATGAATAAATTAAATAGATAATTTGGTTTTGATCAACTGAATTTATAATGTAAAGGATTGACTAAAGCTGACATTTCGAGCGTTAGCCCTTTGTCAGAGCGAACAACGATGGGCCTCAAACTATCCCCATTAGAATCTCTTTACGAGATGGCCAATTTACATTTATCAATTCCAGTTGATAAAACCAAAGTTTCTTGTTTTACTCCCCACAGTTTCTTTGGAAACTTGACACCTTCATTCATGAATAAATCAAGTAGATAACTTAAAAAAAATGATGTTATTCATTCATCAGAAAATCTCAGTCCCCTTAACCATCAGTTTCTGCGCTCAGATTTTTTTGTCTGTCCTATGCGCATTACGAAGAAAACAGAATCATTTTTCTTTTTTTATCAAGACCAAGCGAAAAATTTTAGTAATACATCTTCCTTATTCAGAGAAGCAAGTATGTGAAAATAGGTAAACCCAAAATATGTTGGCTTGTACAGTCAAGGATTTCCATAACACCCAGTTACCGGCAGTTTACCCAGTCTCTCGCAACCCGTCTGTTGAGCATGCAAACACGCTCTCGTGTTTGTGTTTCGCCAAATAGTAAAACTGCCTTTTATGTCATGGGCAGCTGCTTATGAAAAAATTTATTTAAAGCCCTGCTTGTACCTCATTTGTGTTGTCATTGGCATTAATAAACAGTGATTTCCAATCTGAAGGGAGAGTTTTCTCATCAATTGCATATCCATGATTTTGGGAGGTTATAAATGCTTGTCCGTTTAGCTGGTTTATCACTGGCTGATTATGTCCTCTGGATAGGATAGAAATACAGTATATAACTGAGTCTCTAAGTTGTCAAAAGTCGATTTGGTTACACTTTAAATATGATTAAAAGGTAATCAAAATTAATTTACCTGTTTCCAAGTGGGAGCTTGTAAGTCTGTGCACCAGCTGCCAGACCAGTGAGTTGGTTCCCCATACAGATACCAAATATTGGCTGGTTACGCCCATTCTTTAACACCTTGAATAGATGAACAAAGAGAAAAAGAAAAATACTCATTGATACTTATTTGTCAGTGGCACAGAAAAACAGAGCAGTTTCTTGTTTTGAACTCTAGGGTCAATTCAACCTGGACCTGCTATTATGGACTGTGTTTAGGGACAAAAAAATTGTTATCAACTACATGTCCTTCACGAGAAAACAAGGAGGAGTTTAAGACAAAAAAGGACCAAAAAGTGCAATATGGTCATCTTCATTATCCTAAATTATAACTATTCTAAAATTTTTTTCAGTGTTTCAAAAATTCAAAATAAACAGAGCCCCTGAAATTATTGGTAAGTGAACACTGTCTTTTGCATAAAAGCCAAATCAGTAAATGCTGCAAATTTATTGCTTGTTCATAGTATAAAATTCAGAGTCAGTATATCCCTCTCCTTGGTAACTAAATTTTTTATTTTTTTTCTGACAAAGTTCACTAGTGTTAATGTGAAGACAACCAAACCTTGCGCAGATTCAGAACAGCATCCCATGCCAAGGCAGGATCTCCAGGCCCATTAGAAATAAACAAACCATCATAGATATCCTCGGAATAATCATAATTCCAGGGCACCAAGTGAACCTCTGCATCTCTCTACAAAACCAAAGGCACGACAAAACATGGCTAGATCTAACCCACACTAGTGTCTAGAAATCAGACACTATGGTCTAACATTATATTTCTCTAAAAAACCAAAGGCACGACAAAACATAGTTAGATCTAACTCACACTGGTGTCTAAACATCAGACGTTATGGTCTAACATTGCATTTTAGACACTTGTGTCTAAATAGGACACTAGTGTCTAAACTCCCATTTTAGACAATTCTGTCACGAGACTTTACTGTCTAAAATCAGACACTAAGTCTAAATTCGAACTCTATTGTCAAAAATAGGACACCAGTGTTTAAAATGAGACCTAAGTGTCCAAGATCAGACCATAATGAGCCATATCAATCTGTAACTTAACATACCATTACTAAGTTCCTGATCATATTTTGTTTCACACCACAGTCAACAACTATGACTTTGTATGGATTTCCTTTACCAAAAATTTGTGTCTCCTGAAAAATAAAAATCAGAATCAATCTTTAATTTCTTGCAATGTACTGCAAAAAGAGAAGAAAGCAGATGGACTGGAGAAGAAGAATTATAGGATAGGGTAATGAGTTGAATCAATTTGTTATCTGACTGTTAACTTTGATGACTAATTTGATGTCAGAATGACTAAATGGTGAACCTTTTCTGGAGAGGTAGATGCTGTGGCCCTATGGTTGGTGCCCTGGGCTGAGGGAGATGCTGTGGCCCTGTGGTTGTGCCCTGGGCCGAGGGAGATACTGTGGCCCTATGGTTGGTGCCCTGGGCCGGAGGAGATGCTGTGGCCCTCATAGTTGGTGCCCTAGGCCAAGGGAGAGGCTGTGGCCCTATGGTTGGTGCCCTGGGCCGGGGAAGATGCTGTGGCCCTATGGTTGGTGCCCGGGGCTGGGGGAGATGCTGTGGCCCTATGGTTGGTGCCCTGGGCCGAGGGAGATGCTGTGGCTCTATGGTTGGTGCCCTGGGCCGAGAGAGATGCTGTGGCCCTATGGTTGGTGCCCTGGGCCGAGGGAGATGCTGTGGCCCTATGGTTGGTGCCCTGGGCCGAGGGAGATGCTGTGGCCCTATGGTTGGTGCCCTGGGCCGGGGAAGATGCTGTGGCCCTATGGTTGGTGCCCTGGGCCGAGGGAGATGCTGTGGCCCTATGCTTGGTGCCCTGGGCTGGGGGAGATGCTGTGGCCCTATGGTTGGTGCCCTGGGCCGAGGTAGATGCTGTGGCCCTATGGTTGGTGCCCTAAGCCGAGAGAGATGCTGTGGCCCTATGGTTGGTGCCCTGGGCCGGGTTGTTCAAAGGTGGGTTAAGATAACCCAGGGTTAGTGTTAGATCTAAGGCTTAGATCTAAAAGTTTTAAAAGTCAATTCAGTTTAATTTCATTTGTCTAAATTTTGATGATTGAATGCTCCAAAAGAATTGGGAAATTTATCCTAAAACTGCTTTTGAACAGAGAAATATAGAAACCTGGATTAAAATTTAACCCTGGGTTTGCGCTAATCGGCCTTTGAACAACTGGACCCTGGACTCTGGGCTGAAAGGTCTGAGTTTGAGACAAAGGGGGGGGGGGGGAGAGTGGGGCATGTGTTGTGTTCTTGTACAAAATACTTTATTCTTAAGATAATTATCTCCACCCAGGAGTATATATGGGTGCCAGTGAATTGTCAGGGAGGCCTGATGAAATGCTGGAGGGGGGGAGGGGGGTAACCGTACAATGGACTTGCATCTCATCCAAGGCAGGAATAGTGATTGCTTACCCTAGTTGTTTTATGCTAAGGCAAATGGGATAAGCTCTGTCTCGGGTGTGCCACTTTGCCTAAGTACAGACTTTGCCTTAAGCCTTTAACTCCCAGAAGTGATAAAACAGGTGATGAGAATATTCTAACTTATCATTTAGAAGTTGTTATCTTGATCTAGCACCAAATTATTGTAACTAATTTACAAGGAAATGTGTGGCAGCTAAAGAGGAGAATCAAAATTCAGATATTGGGAGTAGCTGTGAAAAGGTGGGGTAGGGTGTGACAAGCAATGGAGGGGAAAATGGGAACAATGTCAGTGTCTGAACAAATGTGCACTTACCCCTCCCCTAACCCAACAACAGGTAAGGTTAATATTGGCTTATGGGAGGGGTAGGTGCACAGTTGTTCAGAAACTGAGATTGATCTGGAAAATACCATGGAAGAAGGAGTTTGCAAAGAGAAGGGAATAAACTGATTGATGAAGCAATTGAAAAGAATTCTTTGATGAAATTTTTAGGTCTTTTTGTACAGGAAAACAGTCAATAATAGAGAACAAAGAGGAGAAAAGAAGAACAAACCTGGACAGAAACTTCAGCTGTCAAATTCCTCTTATTAGGATCAATAAATTCTACAGGCTGATCTTCGAATTCTATTTTACCAAGAATGGTTCCCTGAAAAGCAGAAAAATAACATCTGATATCTTTAATAAACATACAAAAAAAAAAAATACATAATTATATATGAATTGCATGATGGTATGTAACATACCGTTGAGGTTATTGTGGCCAGACACCACTAAAATCAGAAAATGTTTCTTCTGCAGTTGGAAGTGGACTAGCTAGCTCTTACATAAAAGCAAAGCCTCCTAAGAACTGAACACAGAGACCCAGCTGCCAAAGTCAAACCCATGAGCTCCTGAGACTGAGTCATAGTGTGCCACCACTGAGCCCACCATCTCTATTATCTTAACCTTTTCACTCCTAAGATCTCATTAGTAATTCTCCTTACTATCTGCTATACAACTCCTAGGATGTTGGTTTGGAGAATTTGGTATTGGATCAATTAATACAGGGCTTGACACTTGAACCGTAGCCAACTAGCCACAGAATAGTAGAAATTCAGTTTTGGCTAGTGGTTTTTGATTTTCACTTGTCAGTTTGGCTAGGAAATGAACTGAAATTGTCATAACATCTAAAATGTCCCTAGCAACTTGGCTAGTAAGTTGAAAAGTTAGTGTCAAGCCCTGTATAATAATTATGACATAAATACGTAGACTACCCTAGTACGTCTTTATTTGTGTATCACGTGACGAGCAATAAAGCGCCTTTGCAAGTGGGATAGATTGGAGTGGGATAGATCTTGTGTGATGTCCAAACCATCTCTGGATTCTTGTATTTTGCCACCATAGCTTAGCTTTTTTTTTTTTTTTTTTTTTTCGATCAGTGATTCTTTACGAATGATGTGAAACCAAGATTAAAGAATGATGGCTTTGTTTGGTGTGGATTTTTGCTGTACTCTGACACCATGTAAAATAAACACACAGTAAAATGGCTGACATTGTTGCAAAGGTGCTTTATTTCTTGTCATGTGATACACAAATAAAGACGCGCTTAAGGGTAGTCTACATATTTATGTCACAGTAATCACCTAATTGGTATTTTTCTTTATTCTCCTCACTTCTCTGCTTAGCTCTGAGTTAATGCTGTAAGGAGAAATTCTGTCTTGATAATGAAGAAATTTACAACATACCTTGTCTCTTATAATCTTGGTCAACATTCTTGTATCTACTCCATACAAGGCTGGAATCTATTTTACATCAAGGAACACACATTATTATCATTACGTCATTTCTCAGATGAACTACAGGTTTTACAGGTTTGTATCAGAAATTAACAAACTTAGATTTTCAAATTAATTATGTAAGATAAGTAAATTTAACAAATGGACAGTGGTTTAGTGTGGTTAATTGTACTCTTATAGACAATGATATTCATCATTACCATAACGGTGGCCAAAATGTTGTGGACTCACAAGGTGCAACCGAGTGAGTCCGAAACAAATTTTGACCACTGTGGTGACAAATATTGCTGTCAAGAAGAGTACAGACCATGCTAAACCACTTTCCATTTGTTTCTTTACTACAATATCAATGTCAAAGAAAATAATTTTTTAAGGTGCATGACAATAGTGTGAATTTAACATTAATGAAAGCAGTGTTGTCTGTACTCTTATGGACAATGACAAATTGACAATATTCTTGCCAATTGTAAAGACTAAGAAAGATGGTAAGCTTTAAGCTTGGTAAAAAAATTAATATCGATACCTTTTCTTCCTGCAACCATTCTGAAAGTGACTTCACCGCATTCCAGTGACTATAATTATGAGAATAATCCTGAACAAGCAATCCAGACACCTGGTAAAAAAAAAACAAAACAAACAAAAGCAAACAAAAGAAAATTTAGTTATTTCTAGAGGAGTATAGTTGGAAAATGAAAGGGAAACATAGCACATAAGTGATCTGATTAAAATCCCACTTGTACCTGTATATTTTCTGATTCCACATGTTTTAATAATCCATATTTATCTCTTTCTTTTGTGCTTGGCACACCATAATTACCCACTATAGGATAAGTCAAGGTCAGTATCTGTCCTCTGTAACTTGGATCTGTGAGGGCTTCAGGGTACCTGAAAATTTGTAAGAAAAAAAACTCCATATGAAATAATCCTGATTAATTTGAGTTAAACACCTCTAATCTTCCTCTTACTGACAAAATAAAAAAAAAAAAAGAAACACTTTGCTGATGGTTGAATACTCATTTTTTATTAATTTATTTTTCTACTTTTTTGTTTTGATATACACTGAATCGAAATATGGCGTCCAATTTGAATTGCCATTGTTCTGGACTTACTAGCCTCTCACACATGTGATAATCCTTTTGTGTTTCCATGTGAAGATGAGGCTAGTCAGTCCAGAACAACGGTAATTCAAATTGAATGCCATATTTCAATTCGGTGTATTGGTTTTCAGTTGTTGTTTTTTAGAAAATTCATTTGTCATCAATCAATGCTCCAGGCTTACCTTCTTACAAAATGGCCATTCGGCAATCTAAAATCTTACAATGGTTAAGAGAATTATAATTATAGAGGAATATATTGAGAAGAGTAAAGTTTAAGTACTTCAAGTTTAATAGCAAGATAATTATGTTTCTGTCCTCACAAGAATTTTGATTTCAGACAAGCAATAAAAAAGCCCACAGGTCTGATGAAGTAGGGGAGGGGGGGCTCAGTCTCTCTGGACCCCTCCCCAACAAACACCACTGTCGGTAAAAATCTGATGTGTAAAAAAACTAACCCAGTCAGACCAGTATTAAAGACCACTTCCCCAGATGTAGATTTGCTATGACCAAAGGAATATCCTTTAAGGCGAGTTCCATCCTCTAGTACCAACGATGCAGACAAACTCTGAAGAGAGAAACATTCATAGAAAGTCATGCTCTGGAGAAATGAGGAGCTAGGGAGGAAGATATTATCTATAACACCTAAAATATCAACTTTAAAAATTCATCAAAATTGTCTGTACAGCTACCATACTTCTTAAAATAAATGCACAGACACTTGTTCAAAATTTTGGATACAAAAAGGGGCGCTAATTCAAAGAAGGGTCCTTATTAAGAAAATATTAAGTCGTACTGATTCTACTGAAGTTGAAGCTTGAAAATAGTTCTAAATAAGTGGCAACTGAATGGTTTTAATTGTAGGCCTGGGATCTAAGAAAGTGAGGGAGGAGGGGTGTTTATTTAAGAGGGGCACTAGTATGATATCATAACATAGGGGGGTGGTGGTTATTTGGGGTAGGACTCTCATTAGAGCAGGGGCACTTATTCAAGGAAATATATTTAGATAAAGCGATGGGATATTTTTGTTTTGTCCAAGGATAATAACTGTCACAAACAGAAATTATTAAAAATACAAATGAATAAAGGCTGATAGTTTCGAAAGAAACTGTTTGGGGTTGCGTCGGTGGGAGTAACGAAATAATTTGGATATATCAACAAAGTTGAAATGGTAAATTGGCCACCGTAATGATTACAAATGCTGACGTTTCGAGCGTTAGCCCTTCGTCGGAGCGAAGGGCTAACGCTCGAAACGTTAGCTTTTGTAATCATTACGGTGGCCAATTTACATTTCAACTTTGTTGATATATCCAAATTATTTTATTAAAAATACACTCCATCCATAGTTGACAGGTTCGGCTAAGACAAAAACAAACCTTTTGCCAACCAACAAGAGGGCTACAATAAAGGTTATTGTTCTTTACCGTGGTTTTAGAGGGTTTCTGTTGTAGTAGAAAAATAGCCAGGATCGATAGGCATTAAACTCTTGAAAACGTTTAAAACCCTTTCAAATCATCATTTTACAAAGATGAAATTCCTCATAAATTATGCCGAATTTTTCAATTTTTCTACGAATTAATACTCTTTGTTCAACTTCAGTGAAAAATGCAGATACTCTTTAATACTACGATCTTTTGCCCCCCCCCCCCTCCCACTGAGGAGTTATGAAATTAAATTATACCCTCCAGACTAACACGTGCAACGAGCATGAGCCGATTTCGAGAAAGATTCATCATATTCTTGTATTTGGACATAATGTGTAAAGCGCTCAATTGCGAAATAGAACTACCTGTCATGATTTTTTGGATACCACGAAAAATTAAGCTTCCTGCCTAATTTAATCTAACAATCGAATGCACGTGCATATGTGGAAGACAATCTGCCTTAGCTTGGGGCAGATTAAAAAAACACTTGATCGATCTATGCAACGTGGCCAAAATTATGTTTTCTTGCGTAAGATAAGACGATCGTGCGTCTCTCAAGGTACCTCAGAAAAATTCGAGACACTAGAATGAAATCAATCTTACAACTGTTTATACCTTTCGTGATCTCGTCGAAACAGATGAAAGCTTAGCGGCTGAAAAGGCAGTTTTCCCTCTTCGTAGTAGGCTCGAAGCTCGCAGGATCATAGACATCTTTCATTACATAAAAAAAAAAGGTGCGCCGATTGCCAACCAAAAGGCAATGTTGAGGAAGTGATGAATAAATTTTCTTCCTATTCAGACGTAAATCTGAAAAGAGGACACGTAATCATAACAGAAAGCTATTGATCACACGTAGCAAATATCAACACAATATTCTTTTAGCTAATGTTTTGGTTTCAATCCCCAGCAATATGGCGCGAAAATTCAATGAAACGTGAACATCACGTGCAATTAACATGATAACCAATCAGAATCGATGAAATCGATTGATAAGTGCGCCGCCATTTTCAACACAAGAGTAAACTAAAACGGGAAAGTTGAAGAAAAGCAGTTGTGTAATTCTAAAAATTTGAATGATAATGGAAAGAGTGATTAATTAATTCTACCGAGGATTTGTTGGAGCTAAACCGGTTTTTTCTTGAGATCACAATACTATATGATGCAATCAAATTTTTGTGATTCCTCCTACGCGAGATCTCCTCAAGCTGAAAACGATAAAGTCAAGGTCACAGTTTGAACGGCAAATAGCACTTTGGCAACTAACTTTGTGTCGTCAAAATGATATCTTCTATCAAGAGTTCAAGTGGGTTGTCATGAGGGGAACACGGGTTTTGGGACGGCCTTTTGGTCGTTTAGTTCATTGCCGATTAGGAAAGATCAAAGAGTTATTCAAAGGGAGTAATTGTCATAAACCTTGGGAGAGATGCTTGTTTACTTCGAGCCAAAATCTGAAGCTGTTTTCTGATTCGAGCAGGCAACAAGATTTACGACGATTTCTAGAGGAGGTAAATTACTTGAAAGAGACGAATAATAATTGTCAGGTGTTAAGTCTGTTGCATTGTGTATTTAGTCTGGTAAAACAGAATTAACCCTGACCTTGAAAAAACAATACAAAGTAATGTTGACAAACTTAACAAGGCAAAACCATTTATTGTAGAAAATGAGTCTGAGTCAATTAGTTATAATCCAGGTGAAGTATGACATACTTTATACTCATTTCTAAAGTTGAATATCCAAGGTATTTCATTCGCCATGAATTGAATCCTCACTATCTGAGACCTGTGGATTGTTCCTCATTTCAGATTGGTACAGACCCTAAGGAGGCACGCTATTGGCTGCGGCAGTTTCAGCAGCATGAATCTACCCCTGATCAGCCATTTGCTGTCGTACAAGTTGACTCTGCAATATTAAATGATAAAGTTATGGTGGGTTCAATTTGATTTGTAACAATTAGCCACGTTTTATGGCATCAGGTCCAACAATTTTTGCAAGGGAATTTCTTCTTTAAAATCTCAAACTTCCCAAGAGTGACTAGGATCTAATTTCTCCTTACAATATCACCCCTGAATCAAACATTAAGGTCACGAGAAGAAAGGAAATGATCACCAACTAAAGAAGCTCTTGATTGTTGAACAAATTCTCCTCAACAGTACCCTAGGAAATGTATAGAGAACAGTATGGAGAATATGCATAGGGTTTAATGTTAAGGTGTAGAGGATGAATTCCAAGCTTTCTTCTGTTATTTCCTCTAGTTAGAAAAGCTTTCATCATGTTTGGCATTCCTTCACCGCAATGGGATGCCTGTGATCATAGTTCATGGCTTGGATCCTCATTCAGATACTGAAAACAGGGATCCCAAGTTGAGAAGAGCTAAGTTGATTGAAGACAACATAGAACTTGTTGATCTTTTGGAAAAACATGGAAGTAAAGCAAGACCCTTTATGGGTTCTGGTCATGTTCTCTCAGCACTGGAGCTTGATGAACCTGGGTAAGTTGCATATGCAGCTATCATCCATGCATCTTTGTATGTGTTAGTTACGGAAGGAAGCAAAAAGTCCTAGCAACACAATAAGGAGTAGATGTTGCAGTGACAACTAGCTTTGTGTGACATGGAGAAATTTTGTGGGATTCTAAGTTCCTGCGGAACATTTGTTTTTACTCTGGAGTAAGTTGTATATATTCAAACTGGGTTCAATTTGAGCTTATGATTATGATGAGAAAATTAGCACAAACAGCTTTTTACCAGAATAGTAAGCTACAAGTCAGGCTCAAGCAACTTAAATTCTTGACAAGGAGCATGAAAAAGGAAATTATCAGTTTTGCAAATGTTTGATAATTCATATATTAACATTTTTTTCAGCAGTGCTTTTAGTGGAAAGATATGTGAGGTGGATGTAAGACCATTACAGTGGTGTCTAAGGTATTTCTATTGGAAACTTGCAATTGTTTACAAATAGGCAATTTTTGTTAGAGTTAGATATGTTCAGACTGTCTTCTAAAAATGATATATTGTGGCTTAGAAGGTCTAGATAATTGAATGACTTTAGGTTCACATTTCATTAAGACTCTGAATTAAGAGGCCTCAAAGCTCGCCTTTTTGCATGTGGCAACCCTAGATCAAAACATGGCAGCCAAAGATAAAATTTTAGTGTTAGGCAAAAATGAGAGGAGAAATGGATATGCACAATAGTATGTGAGGCATAATACTTGCAAAACAATGGAGAAAAAGGCATTTTAGTTGTCATTAAACTAAAACAACAGATTGTTACTTGTATTTTAAGAAAATGTAAATCTCACTGTAACTTTAGACAATAAGCACCATACAACCAATAGAAACATTATTGCTTGTTACACGATGGTAAATGCAGGTTCCCAAATTGTGCTACAATACAAATATAACCACCAAAATTTAATTCTACTCTGTGATAAGATAACTAAAACAGTCTTAGCCTGAAGCACTTATGATTGTACCTGTATTGATCTTTCCAGATCTGGACATATTCCTGTGTTGACAGCTGTTGGGGAATCCCCCTCAGGTCAAGTGCTCTGTGTGGAATCTCATCATGCAGCTGTCAGAATCGCAGAAGAGTTACAGCCAATGAAAGTCATGTTTCTGAACACAGCCGGGGGATTAGTCAATAGACAAGGAAATGTAAGTGTTGAGAGTATTTATTTGAATTGTTATTATCAAATTATTATTATAGTTAGATAGATGGGTTTTTAGTATAGAATTAACTAAGTCAACTGATGGAAAAACTGTGTATAAATAAAGTTATTAAAAACTGGATCATTGGATAATGCAATTCAAGACTTTTTATTGGCTTAGCAATTATGGTATATGAGCCAGTATACCATAATCTACAAATATGGTGAGCATACGTGTCAGCTTAAAATCAAAAGGGAGCTAAAAAATCCAGTTTCTTCTTACAAAATAATAATTTCTTAGGGGTGTTTTTAACAAAACAATTATTCCACTCGCGCTTGTTGGATATGAGATGATTATAGCCAACGAGGCGCGTAGCGCCTCGTTGGCTATCTATCATCTCATATCCAACACGCGCTCGTGGAATAATTGTTAATTATCCTATCCTATCCTAGGGAATAGCACTGGTTGTCACATGACCTGTCTGCCCTGCCCCCTTGCAATCCTATAGGGGTGGATGGTTTGCTAGTACCCTTATGTGGTACAAGATTGAGTATCGACTCCAAGATCTTATTGTTGATTCATCCCTCTAGCTAATTTAACTATAAAGAATTGTGATAACATCGAAAAGTTTAAAAATTAAAAACCATCTTGGTTTAAGAAAAATATGACGACGTTTCGACGTTCGCTTAACATCAATAGGGACCTTAAGCAACCACGACGGCGACGGCTATGAGGACATGGAAAAACAAGAGATCTAATTGGCAGAACAATAGTTCAACACGTGCATTTTGAAACTTTGTACATTTCTTAGCCGTCCTATGCAAAACAACAACGTGAAATCGCCAAAATTTGCGTCGTCTGCGAACCAAAACCGCGACGGCAAATTATTTTAATTTCCATTTGGAACTCAACGCTACTTTTATACGTCACACTGAAGTTGAGCTGTGGCGCCGTATGAGACAGTAAGCTCATGCAGCCATTTTTGAAATTCTAACTAAGAGTAAGAGTAGAAATTCATTTTTTAATTGAAGTCTTCCTTGGTGTTCCTTTCCTGACTGCTTTAAGGTCCCTATTATCAAGTCAATAATAAGTGAAATGAGAACAAATATAAATGTAAAAGCTGCCACACATTTCCTTGTAAATCAGTTATAAGAATTTGGTGTTGGGTCAGGATAAGGACTTCTACCTGATAAGTTTGAATATTCTCATTATCTCTTTGCTAGATAATGTGTGGCTATTAAAGGCAGAACTTTCATGTTAATCACTTCTGGGAATTAAAGGATTTATATATCTTATTAACCAAGCGTGAGGGCCGTACTGGGAGAATATCGACCTGAGGTCTTGACAGTATGGACCGAGCGCAGCAAGGTCCGTACAAAAAAGACCGAGGGCCGATATTCTTCCAGTACGGTCCCAAGCAAGCTTGGTTAATAAGAGATTTATTATACGACTTAAGTTCAAAGGGACACAAGTGCAGTATCATTTGGGACCATTCGGGACAGTGCCCGGTCCAATACTTAGAGAATATTGGACCGTCAATGGAGCATTTTGATTGGTTGATTTTAGTTATTGGCCCTCTGACTGCCCAAGTCGTGTAATAAAAGGCAGTTATTGACACTCGGTAATATTTGGTAGGTTGTTGGTAATGTAAATGTTGCTGATGATCTGGAGAGTTTGCTACAACAGCCATGGTATACTGAGACAATGCGAGAACAGGTATTTTTTGGTTTCCATGAACCATTTAATTTTGTGCATTGTAATACCTAAAATGTCTCTTTGGCTTGGCGCCTCTATAGTCTTTTGCTGGTTTCAGAATAGTTTGCCGTCTTCTCAAGCAATCAGATGCATTAAACTAAAACTAATCGTGATGTGTTTTCCTTTGCTTCAGACAGTCTGCATAATGCAAATCAATAATTATTTTTACATCGAATGCTCATCAGCCACTTAAATATTCTCCTTTTTTGATTTGCTCTGGTGGTCACTTTGGTATTATGACTCTCCACTGAAATATGCTGAAAGCTGTCTCTTTGTGAGAACCTAGCCATTCAGACCCATTTGTTTGAAGAGTGTGGCTAGTGCTATCCACTGTATAAATCTCTATCTGTTGGATAATGCAGTACATTTTGAGATACAATGAATATAAGAAGTTCTTATATTTTGAACTGCGGTATTAGATACGTATGATGCACGATCCTCGCAGTAGATAGCGCTATTTATGCAATAGTGAAACTCAGACCTGAAAAAAATCAGGCCTGTACGGGACTCGAACCACTGACCTCTGCGATACTAGTGCAGCGCTCTACCAATTGAGCTAACAAGCCAACTGGGAGCAGGCCGTTAAGTTGATTCGTAATAAACCCGTGAAAGTGATAAATGAGATACAATGAATATAAGAACTTCTTATATTCAATGTATCTCATTTATCACTTTCACGGGTTTATTACGAATCAACTTAACGGCCTGCTCCCAGTTGGCTTGTTAGCTCAATTGGTAGAGCGCTGCACTAGTATCGCAGAGGTCAGTGGTTCGAGTCCCGTACAGGCCTGATTTTTGTCAGGTCTGATTTTCGCTATTGCATAAATAGCGCTATCTACTGCGAGGATTGTGCATCATACACAGTACATTTTGTTAGCACTTATCTGCTGGATAGGGATTTATTGGTTGAATAAAGTTATCCATCCTTTGAACAATCAGGCCAAGATTTTTAAGTAAAACACTTTAATGTCTTTTTTTACCGCTATAGGAGTAACTAAGTGTGGCCAAATTGCTTTTGTTTTTAATGCCTGATAAAATATTAGTTATCATAAGTGGTCTAGATAGTCACTGTAGAATTAAGAATACCTTTGAATGGTTAAGCTGAAAAACGATGTATCAATCACCATCATGGTAAATGCTGATTGTTTTCTTGAACAATTAGATTTCATTAGGGAGGTTTGCATGTTTAAATATCACAAAGCTCAGATTTTGTAACCATTTCTTCTCACTTTGCTAGGTGGTTTCAATTGCAAAACTGCTGAATACTTTACCTATGGATTCATCTGCTGTTATCACTAGTGCTGACTCTTTGATCACTGAATTATTCACTCACAATGGTATGTCTTGGAAAAACATTTGAATGCTTTTTATCTAAACTTTAAATTTTAATCTCACTTTGATTTCTGGGATTAAAAATGTAAGGTACAAAAGTGCTATATCTTGCCACATGGATGACTGAACACTGATAACCAAATTGTCAAAATTGTGCAGAAAATTAAGTACCAACATTTTTTTATAGTTGCCACGGTAGTCAAATTTGTTTGAAGCTTGGAGCACTGTTACCTCTTTAATTTACATGTTGGTGATATAATGTACCATTCCACTATATGTTATAACTCTTTGTATTCTCTCAGGTTCTGGTACTATGTTTCTGAGACCAGAAAAAATTGTCAAACATCATTCACTGGAGACTGTTGATACTGACAGGCTCAAGGATCTTCTAGTTAAGTAAGTAAAACATGGCATTTAAAAGAGACTGGGCATGAATTCATAGGATGCTGTTTATGTATGTTTGTTCAGTGGTGTATTGCTGTCAAGGTGGCCCTGGTTCTAGTGCTGGTTGTAAGGGAAACATATAGAGACCAGAATGGAGAATATGCTTTCCAATCTTAGGATGTAAAGGGTCAAAAAAATTTATTTGTTTTTCTTATTTTCAGATCATTTGATAAACCTCTGACTCCAGAATACTTCTCGTCCTTAGAAAATCGCCTTCACACCTTGTATGTCACAGAGAGGTGAGTACTTGGCTCACACAAAGATCTTCAAGACTAATTTTCCCAATTATTTTGGCTGATCTTTTCTATCAGTTCAAACATTTTGGATTTGGTTATTAAAACAAACAATGTCCCTTATTCCATTACAGTTACAGTACAGCAGCAGTGATTACCCTGGAAAATGGCCTTGATGACATTCCATACATGGATAAATTTACTGTTGGCAGAAACAGTCAGGTATAATTTATTGTAAGTTGCAAACTTTGCTTAAGATGAAGAGGGTTGTAAATGCTTGAGATATATTAAGCTTACACATTCGTATAAATAGTAGCTCTATTTGTCGCTAATTATCATTTAATTACCAGGCAATCACAAAAATTATGATAGTAATGAACATGTGCTTTTGCTACAAATAGGGTCTTGGAACAAGTGACAACTTGTGGAAGAAAATAAAGCAGGATTTTAGCAGCCTATTTTGGAGATCTAGAGGAACAAATCGCATTAATCCTTGGTAATTTTTCAATTTATGCGTTTTCCAGAAAGTAAGGAATGTGCAGAGTAACATGTAAATCTTACTTGACATAGACATAGATGTTGAGCTTGTTTATTTATTCATTTAGCTTTGCCAACCGGCAGGGACACCGCAACAGCTTGCGCCGATTACTGCGGGCCCAATAAACCCACCCGTCCCACCCCATGGGGGGACATCCATCACACAGTATCTCGTGTGTGGGAAATTAATGTCTCCTACCTCTAACCCTGCAGGAGACAGGACCTCCATTTATTCATCCCTATCCGAGAAGACTAGAATATCTAACCATTAATTTCTTGATGTTATAGAAAGGCAGCAAATTCTTCTAAATTATCTTAAGACCCTGAGTGTTGGTCCAGCCAGGGCTCGAACCCTCGATCTCCCGCACAACAGTCCAGCGCTCTATCCATTGAGCTAACCAGGAGGCGGTTGTATGTGGTGTATGTTCACTACCTTGGCATACATGCTAATAATCTGAATTTAATTTTTTTCTGGTGTTATTCATGTCAGGTATTTCATCAGGTCTGATGGTAGTTGGACAAATGGAATGTGGACTGTATTCTGGTAAAGTATTGTCCCACAACAATTATCAGTGTTGTACAAATAGGTTCTTTCAGATGTATTGGCTCAGATTGTAATTGACTGTGAATATGTGAAAATCATAGATGTGAACTGTGAGTTAAAGAATGAATATTAAAGTTATTCTCATCAAATATTAATATTTTGAATATTAAAGCAATTTTTGCAGTAATGAACACTACTTGAGCAGTGAAAATAAGGTCTGAAAAAAATTCAGGCCTGTATGGGATTTGAACCCATGACCTTGTAGTGCTCTACAAACTGAGCTTTTATGATAGCTTTGATATTCAGGATTATAATTACCATTTACCTGGGTGGAAAGCACTTGAATGACTAATAACAGGTTTTTAAACATTTTCCTGATTGTAGCTTATTTTTGAGATTGGATGGTACCTAACTAGAGAAAAACTGTGATAGAAAAACTTATCTAGTATAGGCCATTTTATAGTTGTGTACTTAATCGCTAAGCCTTTGATTTGGAGTGAAGCTGAAGGTGACCTTGTGGCAATAGAGATCAGTATCTAGTTGGCACAATAACAAAGTAATTTACCTTTGAAAAGCAGCAATGTTTGTATCATAACAAGGTCACCTTTATCCCCTCTCTTATTCAAAGGCTTGGCAACCAAGCACACAACTGTAAAATGGACTATTGGCAATCACATTGCTGTCAAATAACCACATCGCTGTGCTGTAAGTTATTAGTTCTTCCTACAAGGTGATGACAAGTTTTGAAGGTATTATATCCCAATCGTCCCAAAAAATTTTTCTTTAACGAGTCAACTTCTCTGTTATGGGAGATCCATCACAATCCCTGATGTTAATAGTTTCTCCCTCGTTATTCATTTATTTAATTTTTTTTTTTTTTTTTCAGGTATGGAGTAAATGATCATATCTTGACGCACAAGCTTGTTCAACACGCAATTCAGTTACCACCATCCTTTGATCCTATTGCTCCTCGTAAGTACAGTATGGTGTTTTTGGTATCTGAAGAAGTCTGTATCCTGCTACTGGCTTATTCAGTTTTAGTGTTTGGCTGCTTCTTGTGGTGAGAACATGGCTTTAGTTAATGTTAACCATGTTTGGGTTCAGATCGAAAGGTCTGGATCAGAGTCCTGGTATTATTGTTGTTCCAGGGTGAGACACACTGACCTTTCTCTCCCCCCCCCTCCCCTAGTAGTCAGTCTACTTTGCAAGTTGTACCTTGTAATCACATCAGTCTCAAGTCTTATCTGTATTGTGAACTGCACCATTTGATCAGGAATTCATTAACCACATTACTATGTTAATATGGTCAAAAATTTTCACATTCTCTTATTCAATTTCAGATGATGAGGCCAGCAATAAGGGAGTTATTTCTTCCAATGGATATCACAAATATCTTTGATGAAAGAGGCTATATACCCTGGATTAATATTTACTCAAATTAATATGTACCTTATTGACCAAGTGGGGCCAGACAGGAAAATATTTTGCTCAAGGTCATGATGTATGGACCGAGTGCAGCGAGGTACATGCATCGAGAACAAGAGTCAAACATTTTTGCATCCAGCCCAATCTAACTCAGTCAAGAAGCATTTTATCATATGAATGCTGATTAAGTTTTAGAAAATTCAAAACAATTTTCCTTTATCTGAAATAGGATGCTATATACTGGCCTGTGTGGGAAAACCACAAAAAAAAGGATTTTCTCATTTCTGTTCACTTCTGTCAATTGTTTTTTGATAATGGTTCGGATAAAGGGATAACAACAGCGAACAATGTCGCCATACAAATGCCTGACAGCTTTTTCTGGATGGGCGCATATCAGCTTTCTCTATGGGATTGCAGAAGTGGGCCCAGGTCATTTGACAATAGTTAATATCATTTATTTGGCACAATTATTATTTTACTAGTGATAAATAAGTTACATTGAAACATGTATCCAGGTAGGATATTTTTCACAGTATGAAGACAAAAGTATTTAAAATGGGTTTTCCAATACAAATAGCAGTGCAGCCACTGTCTAACCAATTAAGCATGACTGAGTATTTAAAACTTGTAGCTTTAAGATTTTTGTGGGTTTAAGAGGTTTAGAGCATAGGAAACTACTGGGAAATATAAGAGGGCCTAGTAACAATTATTTCGATACAAGTGTTGGAGAGTTTTTTTGTCAAACAAACTTAAACCCATGCATGTCTGTTTGTGTGTGTGTGAAAGTACCATAATAGGTTTGGAAGTTTGTTCAATAAGAATTGTGGGTTGTGCCTAGTATATGGTGTAAAAAAAGTAAAGTCGGTTTACGAGCCTAGTGGCCCATTAGGCCGGTACTTAACTCCGGTTTCTGTAGCATGAAGTGTCTAGGAGTATTTCTACTCCCCCCTGGATGGGATGCTAGTCCATCGCAGGGTTACCCCCAGCATTAAATTGCTGGTACCCATTTATACACCTGGGTGAAGAGAGGCACTGAGAGTAAAGTGTCTTGCCTAAGAACACAACACAATGTCCCGGCCGGGGCTCGAACCCAGACCACTTGATCTGGAGTTGAGCGCACTAACCATGAGGCCACCGCGCCTCCACTAGTATATGGTGTAGAATGTCATAAAAATTCATGTTTAATGCTGCTATGTATCCCTCAAATAAAAAGTGGTGAAAACCATGGGAACAGCTGGATTGTCATACAGTTTCTTGCAGGTGATCTTGAGTTCATATAATCATTTGGTTAATCGCTAACACAATCTGCTACTTGTATCAGCAACTGGGTGGGGGGGGGGGGGGGTGTTTAAGCAACTGAGCTGACCAAAGAGCCTTGATCCAATGATCCTGATAGATTGACAATCTCCAACCACACAATGGTGATAATTAATTCCACACGTTTCCTCTCTGTAGTGTTCTCCTCTTCAGGCAGTAAAACGTTTTTTATTAATTTACTTACTTGTTACTGCCGGACATCTCTTAGAATTCTTGAAAATTTAACAGGTAAAAAGGATTGCTCTACTGGTTTGAAAATTTCTTATACCAGTCCTGCTTCTAATAAGGGAAAACTCTGTCCATGGAGGGGTGATGCTTTGACTTAACTCAGAAATATGAATCATTGAGGAATTTGTAAGTGTCTATAATGTCTGCTTGACAGTCATTTGATTGCACTATGCTTGTACTGGCTTTATCTTGTCCAACGCAGCTGCTCTTCGGTCGGTGTTCTGGAAGAGGGCCCTTATCAAGCCTCTCACTTCTTGAGCTGTAAACTCATGTGCCAAGGGACCCTGGTGGAAAACATCAAAACAAGTAACAACTGTAATAACCAACACATGTTTGGAAACATATTAAAACCTTTGTTTAGATAGTTACAAATGAAAATACCTTTCCATCTGCCCATCTATCCACAATGTCTTGTAAACTGGCTTCCAATATCGCTATCAGCTCTTTGTAACGAATCCAGTGAGGTACAACTGTGCATAAGTTCTGAAACACAAACAGTGCATTTTGGAGATCGTTCTATGAAAGCCAGTAGTGGTAAGGACCAAACCTTCACAAAAGTGATTCTTAAGGGTGAAACCCTTTGAGCAACTAGCAATGTACTTTGGTATAATATAACCTGCTCTGTTTGCACATTAAATAAGTCACATTAGCAGCAGCTAACAGAGTTCAGTTATATAGTTCCATGTATACTCTCTCAAAGTAAACATTTGTAAATAGTTGAAGGCTTAGTACAGGGTGTTCAATGAGAAATCTGTATCTGAAAAAAAAAAGTGTTCAGTAACAGCTAAATATTCTCTGTTTAATAAGAACAGCTCTGGCCATAGAAATTAAGTTGGAGTATTATGCCCAGTAGCCAGAGAATTAAATAATAATAATAATAATAACAATAGGTCTTTGTTTTTAAGCAAAAATACATGCTAAAACAAGAAAATTTACATAAAAATAATTACAAAATAATTCTTCAATGAGCAATGCTCAATGAACACTCTGACTTTTTGTCTGTGTTATGTTTTACCCAGCTGTTTTCTACTGCTTCTGAGGCTGCTTCCTCTGTATTTTGGAATATTTCAGACCCTCGCTCAACAAGTATGGAGAGTAATGAGTGAAGCTGGTGTGCCTCTTCTGTTGAAATATCCTATCATGAAAGTAATGACAAAATATCATTAGTTACTGCAAATTTTTTTTTCTTAAGGGAGTTTCATAGACTATGAGAACAACCTTAGAAAAAAATACTTCTGACACAAGGTTTTTGATGATTAACCTTCATGTGTGAGGAAAGTAAATCAGTAAAAGTTTGTCCTGTAGTCTGACTGTCTGGGTGAGAGTTTTTCGAAAGAGAACGATTATCATCGCTACTTACTTTACTCTGATGATGCGCTTGGTCCATATGGCTACAACCTCACAATAGTATTCCACAATAAAGCCCTCTTGCCTGGTTAGTAATAAGTTATTTCCTTGTTTGCCTTACCTCAAGCTGGATAACTTCCCATGCTATGTTTTTAAGGACGTCATCAAATAAGGCTCCCAAGGACTGACAGTAAATATCAACTGGTAAAATACCATTCCATACTTTTCCAAGATTTGTCAAGATATGTAAAATCTGAAACGTAATGAAACAAGTGATCAACATGTAACTTCTCCTTATAATATCCATTAATTATTCGGCAAACAGGTGACGAGAATACTCAAACTTATCAGGTACATATTGTTATCTTGATCTAACGCCAAATCCTCATGGCTAATTTACAAGGAAATGTGTGGTAGCTAGAAGAGAGAATTAACAACAAGATTTTAGGAGTTAATGGGTTAACTGATGAAAACTTGGTGTAGAAGGTATTGTCAGCTCAAGGCAATTCTTCTGGTCAGAAAAGTATTTAGTTGGTAGTTGTGGATTACCTGAAAATTAAAAATTGTAGATTGCTGTCTGTACCATTCCTTGTATTTAAAAAAAAAATTTTTCTTTCCTTTTTCAGTTTTTTAATGATTTTACAAAAATTACAAGATTACAATTTACCATATAACAATATAATAATAATAATAATAATAGTAAAATTACAAAAATTAATTTTAAATCAATCTACTAGTTCAAATTATGGACAATAACATTATTTTCCCTTATGTACATCTTTTAAAAGAAAAGGAGGGATGAGAATGGAGGAAACCCACAGCACTGAAATAACTTACTGGAGAAAATTATAATTTATTAATTTTTGTATTTGTACAGTTCTTTGTATACTTACCTGTTTCATTGTTCTCTCAACCTGTAATCCTTTTTCATCCTCATGCACATTAGCAAAGCCTTTGGTTGACTGCAAAACTTCCAACAAACTAGATCTTTGCTTCCGCTGCGAACAGAAAAGAATTTACTGAAGAACTCTTTCACTTAACCCTTTGAGTGATTAGAATCTAGCTTCTTTTTACAATATCACCCCTGAATCACACATGAAGGTCAGGAAAATAAAGGAAATGATCACCAACTAAAGGAGCTCTTGATTGTTAAACAAATTCTCCTTGTCAGCACCTTAGGAAATGTATAAAGAAGAGTATGGAGAATGTGCATGCTGATGTTTAGACTCAATCTGACACTTGTCCTGCGAGTCATTAAGTTGTAAAAATTGAAGTAATTTTAAGTTATGGAAATGGATTTACATGTAGAAGCCCTCTTAGATCATGATGTTCAATTGGTATACATGGCAAAAATGGTAACAAAAATATCTAACAAAATACTAACCAGTTGTTCGAGGAAACATTTCTCCCCCATATGTCTTATGGTTGGCACCAGATCCACAAACGTAGCCACACTCTGATTAAGAGGTTCTGGCAACTTGGATCTGAACTGATGTCCAAGGGTAAGAAGGTGATGGGCAATGTACATGCAGTTGTTATGGTGCAGCGCAGACAACTGAGGCAATGTGCTCTGAAGGGAGAAAAACACAAGGTGCAGGATGTAAGTGGTGACGAATCAAGTATGTATGTAAGTATATACGAATATTATACAGGGTAGCCCAGTTTAGCAGATAGCTAGTTTAAATGGAACCCTGTGAACCCCCACCCATCCCACCCCAGGAGAGGACGTCCACCACACAGTAATCTCGTGTGTGGGAAATTAACGTCTCTTACCCCTAACCCTACTGGAGACGGGGCCTACAGTTTATTCATCCTTATCCGAGAAGACTAGAATATCTATCCATTTCTTGATATTATAGAAAAGAAGCAAATTGTCCTCAGTTCTTTTAAGACCACAAGTATTGGTCCGGCCAGGGCTTCAACCCTTGACCTCCTGCACAACACAATCCGGCGCTCTAACCAATTGAGCTAACCGGGGTTTCAAGAAGAACAGAATGTATGGAAATGATCCTCACAGTAATGAACCCTAATTATGTCGTAGTGGAAATAAGGCCTGGAAAAAATTCAAGCCTGTACGGAGTTTGAACCCATATGATCTCTACGATACCGGTGCAGTGCAGAACAGAATGTTATGCACTATATGCTGGTGTTTATTGTATATGTTTTACTCCAAATTTGTGCAAAAAGAATTGACACTGAACACAATTGTACCTTGTGACTGTGATGAGTCTCGCTAATAGACTAAGTGTATGAATGGTTAACCCCATAAATTATGCCCAGTCCTTTCTTGTAAGTCACGCATGTCAATTCATACTCCTCCCTTTAAGGAACAATTTGTGAGAAAGAAAAAAAACTTGCTAAAGAACAAAGCAAGGAGATCCCCCTTTTGGTTTCACCAAGAACACCATAGATTTGTAGAATGTTATTTTCTACAGCAGGGTTGAATTACTGCTATATTGTGGGCACACCCTGACTTCTAAAAGAATGAATGGGTCATAAACTCACCAAGTGCTTTTGATGATAGGTAGGTACAACGTTACAGTATAACTCAAACATGTTGCGAACGCTGTAGAAGAGCTGAATAGCACTGGAAAAGGAAAAAAAACAAAGCAAGTAAACTTAACATAAAGTGAGTATTAATTAAAATTAAAAGGCAGAACTGTGCTTTACAAGACTTTTAGTGATATTGTTGCTTCAGTGTATACCATTGTGGGGTGGACTGTGTTGCTTCTATCAAAGTTTTGTAAGCCAGATTCATCAGTTTCTCTGTACTCTCACTGATTCGGCAGGATGGAAGGCAGAATGTAAACTTGCTTAGGGTGTTGGTTGGATCTCTCTGCAATGGTTCATGCTGAAAAAAGATATTATTATTAATTGATGGCTCATATTTTCATGACAAGTATAGGCCTTCTAAGAAATCTCTTCTACTTGCCACTTGATAATTAGGGATTTATCATAGATTCTACAGAACCAAAACTTGAATGACCATACAAAATATGGTTACCATACAGCATAGTACAGCTATATCAATGAGGAGAATATTTTTCTTAAGCAACCTACAACTGAATTTTTAAAAACATGAGGCAAAATTGCAACAATGTTTGTGAAATACCTTGACTCCTTTCTTGTTATCTGATAATGCTTTCTGTATATCACCCAAACTTAATAGAACCCCCTTGTCTTTGTTGCTGTCCACCAACACAGTGTTGTGAATGTCATCTTTCATCAGATCACGTGCCCTGACAAGAAGATCTTGGCACTAAAAAATCACAATTAAAAGCAAAAAAAAAAAGAACAGAACTTGAAGTCAGACTAAAACAATGAATTCCTGATGATTAAAACAGTCAAGATCCTTAAAACAATTAAAAGACAAGAAACAAACTTAATATACCTTTTTGTTCCCAAAGTGAATACCAACATCCTTTGCATATGATGTGAGATTGTTTGTTCCTTTAGGGACTAAACCTGTATGATAACAAAATATTTGAGCAACAAACCAAAACATGAGCTCAAAAGAATAGCTGCTTGAACCAATAATTTGATTTTTGCAATGATAACAAGTTGGGCATCATGAAAAGACAACAAACTGTTAAAAGAAATTTTCAGTACTGTACCTAAAGACACAAGATTTATCTCAAATTCCTCAGTGGTTTTAATGACATCTTGGTACTTTTCCAACTAAAAAAAAAATATATAGAATAAAATTAATGTAATATACTGAATTCCACTACACACTGAAGGATCTTGCAAGATTATTGGCAGAAGTTTGAAAGGATCCCTGCTTAAGTCCTCATACAATCCCAATGTGTTGAATTCCCGGTTTGGAAAATAGTGGTTAACTTTCAAAAATACCGTGTGTACTAGATGAAGTTAAAAATGTGAATCCAAGAATTAAGTTGGTATACCTGTGCACTTGTGGTAGGAACTGATTTCTTGAGACACTCTGCAATAATAGTTTCTGACAGATCAGGCCATACATATTCACCTGAAGAATAAGAAATAAAACTTGTTTATAAATACAAAAAACAGAATAATTGATAATTGGTTAATATACTAGGTGTTGAATAATAATCTCGTCTCTACTATTTGAACATGATTTTTTTTGTCCGCAATTTGTCAGCACATTATTTTCTATTTTTCCAGGGTAAAGGAAATTAAAATTTCCATGTACTTTTTCAGGAATTCAAGACTGTATACAAATCCTTGATGAAACTTACCCAGTTTAGCAAAAAGTAAAGAACTTGACACATTGAGTTCCTTTGACTTTTCCTCATCTTCTTTCCTACTTCCATCAAAGAAGTTTCTCAAAACAACCAGGATTTCTGAGAACTTTGAATACAGCAAGGCTGAAATTAAAAAACAGTGTTGGGGGCATATATAATTAAAAGGTCTCTCCTCTAGAAGGTTTCCTATCGTCACTAAATTCAAAAATTAAACAAAAAAAAACCTGCATTTACTTACTAGGATCAATGATCTTTTTTCCACTTTCCTTTGCAAATGACACAGTTGTAGTTTCTTGTTTTGTTTTATCAACTTGAGGCTTTAAGCTTTAGAAAATAAAAGTTGATTAAGAAATTAAGAAGTCCACATGCTTCAAAACCTTTTAACTCCTGGAAGTGATTAACAGGCAACTTCTCCCTATAATATCCATAAGTTATCCAGGAAACAGGTAATGAGAAGACTCAAACTTATCAGGTTGAAGTTGTCATCTTGATCGAACACAAAATTCTTGTATCTAATTTCCAAGGAAATGTGTATCAGCTGGAGGGGAGAATTAACAATCAGATCTTGAGAATTAAATGGTTAAACTCTGAAGATGCCTCTCTCTACCCAGGAGTAAAATCAAGTGCCTCTTAAAAATAAGCCTAATAGCCCTTTACACCCTTGAAATCAGTTATTCAACTCTTTACACTCTATTATCAGTATGCATATTCTCCATACTGTTCTAAACCGCCTCCTGGTTAGTTCAATGGATAGAGCGCTGGACTGTTGTGCAGGAGGTAGAGGATTCAAGCCCCGGCCGGACCAACACTCAAGGTCTTAATTAAATATAATTCAGAAGAGTAATTAATATTCTACCTTTCTATAACATCAAGAAATGGTTAGATTATTCTAGTCTTCTCGGATAGGGACGAATAAATGGAGGTCCCGTCTCCTGCAGGGTTAGGGGTAGGAGACATTAATTTCCCACGCACAAGATTACAGTGTGATGGATGTCCTCCCCTGGGGTGGGATGGGTGGGATTTATTGAGTGGACTACTCGCATGGTTTGCATATGTTCTGTTCTAGTCCTACCCTACTGCGGTAATGCAGTGAAAATGGTTAGAAAAATAAATACACTTCCTAACTTGCTGACAGGGAGAATTTGTCTAACAAGTAAGAGCTTCTCTTGTTGTTGATCATTACCTTTATTCTCGTGACATCAAAGTGTGATTCAGGGGTGAAATTGTAAGGAGAAATTAGATGCTGGTCACTCTGCAGCTGAGGGGTCAGAGGATTAAGGATGCCAGTTGAAACGCTCAGAAGTTAATGGCATTGTACTACAATTCCATTCATTAGGATAAAGAGATACTCAGCCACTGTGTGCAAGAAAAACTGGGATAGGTGTATACAGCATAAGCTGGTTATTAATCGTCAATTCACTTGAAAATATTACATTACCTGGGAAACAGTATTATGGGACGAAATATAAACTGTACCAGCCTCTTTCCTACATGAATAAAAATACCAAATGTTAAAATGCGATATTTTAAAGTTCACACAGCAACCAGGTGGAGAATCAGACATGGTTTGATGCTACTCTGGTTTTAACTAAAGATTTAATTAATGAATGTAACCAAAATTACAATTCATAGACCCAATGTTTCGACACTGTATAGTGCCTTCCTCAGGGGTGCTCTGATCTTGCAACAAGAGGCCCTTTTATATGCTCACTTATTAGCTGCCATTTTTTCTGACAAGGTGTAACTGGTGTAAAGTAGTAAGCCTTAAAATGCCTTTGTTGAGTCCACAAAGCTTTTTTTATACAAGAGATTCAGAAATTGCACCACATTACCAAATGCTCTCAATCTTTTTTCCAAAATACCAAGTACCTGGAAACATAGAAGATAAAAGAAACCGAACTTGTTAGAACTTGTAAAGCTTCGAAAGCAAATGCAAGAAGCAAGAGCCATTAAGTTACTCTGACGTTTCTGTCATTCACAAGTCAGTCACAAATGCAGCCTTGTTGTCATGGTAATTAGGATCAAACTTACTTCCATTGCTTGAAGGACAGTACTCATTGAACAGCCAGCTGCCAATAAAAATATCAAATTTCACAAATCAATGCAAGCCAATCGTGTCCATGATAATTATTAATTTTAGTTCACCCTTCAACTCCTACAGGTAATAAACATCTAATTTCTCTCAGCAATAACATGCCTGGATCAAACAGTAACATTACGAGAATAGAGCAAATGATCACCAACTAAAGAAGCTCTTTCAAGGTTGTTAAACAAATTCTCCTTGTCAGCATCTTTGGAAATGTGTAAAGAACAGTATGGAAAATAATTTTATGCATACTGGTGTTAAGATGACATAAAGGGTTAACAAAAGAATTAAATCCATCAACGACAGCAGCTTGCGGATATATATTTGTTTAGAATGGATGTACATTTGAAAAAGAATTTTATTTGTTTTCATTTTAGTTCAGATTTGGCAGAAAAATCAAGATTGCGGGAGTTCGTTCATAATCCTAATGGTAAGCCATTCCCCTTTTGTTTAGGAGTTCTCAAAAAAGCCAGACAGCATACTACAGAAACAATGTGGCAGTCTTCAGGCTACAAAGGGAGAGAGAAGTCCTGGAGAGAACTGTTCTGTTGTCAATATGACAGAGTTTACTGTTTTTAGAACCTGAGGAGAATTCATGACCAGAGTCTAAAGTGTTTGCTCACTTGGGTCTAGCTTGAGTTGTGTTTTCAGATGTCCCTGCCTGTTGTCTAGTGATGCTGTAGTAGGTGTTGTCCATGCAATACTTTTGGTCCACACCCTCTCCAGTGTTGCTGTCAGTTGAGCTTTCTGTCTTCCCCATTCCTCCTGCAATATATTGATATTTTTTCCATATTACATATTAGGTTGGGCTGAACACATTCTTTGCAGATTCTGCCATCAGCTCGTCAGGGCTAAGATTGGCTAGTCACCTGAGTATCCATGGCAGAAGATCTCCCCCATCCAGACTACCACCCCACCCTTTGGATGACTACATGGTCCCCCCCCCCTCGATAGACAAGCAAAAAACATCATGGAGAAGATTAGTCCATGTGATAAGAACACCATAAACTCTTATTTAGGCAAAAAGGGAACTTATAAGTCATATGATAAATAAGGGATATCACATGTCCATGTGGAGATACAAAATTTCTCTTGGAGTGTTGAAAAATATTTCGCGGGTTAGTGAGCAAACAAGTGAAATTTTTTCCAACACAAGAAGAGAAATTTCATATCTCCAAACAGCTATGTAGTTTTCTGTTTATTATATAAACACCAATGAAAAGCCAAACCATTTCACTTTCACTACGTTATTATGTATTAACCATAGTAATGGTGTTGTTTTCATGTGTGAAGATAACATGCTATTTTCACATGTGAAGATGTCACGTTTTTATGTAAAAGCTCACCTGGCATTTCTTTGGTGTTTATTTAATAAATAAATAATACAATTGCAACTACTGAAAGAGATGATCCCTCACTCTAAGGGCAATGAAAATCCGTCCTTCCTGGCCAGCTTTAGGCAAATCAGACAGGAGCTCTTTCTATCAAAAGAAAAAAATTGTAACAATAACTGTTTTAATTATCACCACTAATACAAGTAAATGACTCACTGATTCAAATCCAAGAGTAAGAGTTAATTGTATAAGTTTGAGTGTTATTGATTGTCCAAGTGTGGCCTTAAAAAAGATTTTTTACTTTTAAAGAGGCTGACATTTCAACAAATGAACTTTTCAAAAACCTGAGCAAAAGTTGACATCAAAGACAAGTCGTATCGATTGCATCTAGTTTTCCTTATTAAGAGATTCATGTCTGCTGTTTCTGAAGCCCAAGTTGAAGTCTACTCCCTCAATAACTTTATCTCTTACCACAGATTGCACAAGCTTAGCTGCATTATAATATGCAGCCTTACTAAGTTCCCCAGGGAAGGCATCCAATGCTTCATGTATCTACAGTTAATAATCATAAAAACTTTTATTTATATAGTGCTCATATCCTGAGCTCATGGGGCTTTACAATACTGTGCAGGGGACTTTTACCAGACTGCTAAGCAGTTTACAATCAAATAAAGGCCAATCTAACAGATGCCCCCTCTCCCCAGTTCCCGGCCAGTAAACAGGCCACACCACATCACAGTAATCTCGTGAGTGGGTTCTTTAACATCCCCTGCCTAACCAAATTAACTATTAATTGATAGATGCAGGAGACGGGACCTACGGTTTATTCGTCAACGGTTATCCAATAAGACTAGAATGTCTATCCATTTCTTGATGTTATAGAAAGGTAGCACATTCTCAGTTACTTTAAGACCCTGAGTGTTGGTCTGGCCGGGGACCAACAAAACACTTTATAATACATAGGTTGGTCATCAAGAAGAAATTTAACATCCTATGGGACAGGAAATTAAGTGAATGCTGCCTGGAAAATTAATGGATGTGTTTCTTTACAAGTTTGAAGTTGCAAATTTTGTTGTAGGTTAGTAATTTTAAGACAAGTGTCTTCACATCTTGAAAGATATAACATTGTATCATCAGCAACTTTTGAAATATCTAAGTTTGTTTTGTCACAAAAAATTTCATAAATATTGAATGACTACATGGCATTGTTTACCTTATGGAGTCTTTTGAGGAGCTCTGCAATGGCTTCAGTCTCTCTCAGATGTTTCACAAGGTCACCATGTTCCCGAGCGGCAGCATCAAGAGGACCTTCCACAGTACTCTTGCACAAGGAAAAACAAAAGCATAAGTTGTCAAAAATTACAATTCAACTGACAAAGCCTACTTCACATTCCCTTGCACATATCACAGGAAGACATGTGTTTGCACTGAAGTGAAGCAACTAAGGAATAACATTTACACTACTGCTTTGAAAATGTATTAAAACAATTGGTTTATCTGATTTACTCTGGCAAAGGGCTAACGGTCGAAACATTAGCTTATGACCCTCATTACAGTTGTTGATTTACATTATAAACTCAGTTGATAAAACAAAATTTTCTTGTAATAATCCCCATTGATGCAGCATCACAGTTTCCTCAGAAACTTGCCCCCTATTTATTTGTTGGTTTGTCTGTCAGTTATATGTTCATTCAGATATGAACCACTAGGAAAGTTTGAAGAGCTCTAAAAAGAAGCTATTGTTGCTATTGGCTGTACCTCGAGTAACTCTTAGCAGCTTTTGTGGCCCACGATGTTTGCTTCATATGTCAATAACAACACACCGACATACATACCTCTTATTAACCAAGCGTGAGGGCCGTACTGGGAGAATATCCGCCCGCGGTCTTGACAGTACGGACCGAGCACAGCGAGGACTGTACAAAAAAGACCGAGGGCCGATATTCTCCCAGTACGGTCCCGAGCAAGCTTGGTTAATAAGAGATTTATTGTACGACTGAAGTTCAAAGGGACACAAGTGCGGTATCACGATTTGGGACCATTCGGGACAGTACCCGGTCCAATACTTAAAGAATATTGGACCGGCAATAGAGCATTTTGATTGGTTAATTTAGTTATTGGCCCTCTGACTGCCCGAGTCGTGTAATAAAAACCAATATTGGTTAATTGAGTAACAAAATTCTCACCAACCTTCAATCTACCAGAAACATTTTGAATTTCAGTAAGAAGGTTGTTTACATTCCAGTTCATTTCAAAGGTTGAATTACTGAAATCTAAAAATTCATCAAATGTGTATTCCTTGTAGATTGCCTGCAGGACCTCTGCCTGAAAGGGAGATGTGTGTAAATGGATCAATTAGATGATAAATTTGCAGTTCCAAAACTTTTGCCCCAAGTTTTTTTTTTGTCTAGCTAGATAACAATCCTAACAAAATCTGAGGTCCATCAACATCTTTGTTCCCAAAAAACCATAAAATATATCAATGTTTCTGAAGAATACAATAAACCCAATTTCGAATTACAGCATGCACCAATTGAAAATTAATACACCCCGTTCAATAATCTCCTACAAAGTTTCAACCGATCAATCTCGAGGTTCTAAATAACTCCTGATGAGTTTAAATCATAATATAATCGAATCAGCTTTTCCTTAATTTCAGTTGAAAAAAACACATTAATGGTTTGTGGTTAACTGTGAATTATTCACAAACCAAATTTTTCTGAAAAGGTCAAACTGCGAAAATATAATAATAACGAAAATTAAGCAAGAAACTTTTACCATAAAGAGAGCTACAGGAAATTTACCAAAAATTTTAAAGCATAAATAATTAGAAAAAAACAGCAATAAAAATTTGTAGATCAGCAGGAATTAACAAAAATAAAAAAAAAAACCAATGCATTTACAATTATAATTTAACATCGATGCAAACCAGATCCAATTAAAATGCTATGGGTTGAATTTACTCCTTTTGTTTATTTTATAAAATAAAATTATATGAGGATAGCTACAAAATAAATAGTGGTTCTTGCCTTGAAAAAGAGACTGAAAAAGTCGATTCTTAACTTACGCTCTAAATAAAGAACGCATTACCTTCACTTCCTCTGCTTTCTGCAATGTTTTCTTTACACATGAGTTTATGTCTTCCTTTTCTAGACGACCAGACTTCAAAAGCACATCCGTGACAAGACTTGCACTATGCTTCGGCTTTTTGTGAGTCGCGCTAGCTGTAACATTTTCCTTTTCTTCTTCGTCCGCCATTTTGTTCTTGAGCTTCGCGCCAACAAATTTCAAATAAATAATACGTCATATAAGATAAAGCTACTTTTCCGAAGATGAACCGAGTACAGCTGATTAGCTACGAAAATAGCCGAGTTCTAATGTTCATTCCGTATTGTTTGAAAAACGTGTTTCCCGCCGTATAGAATTTTCCAGAAAGCTATCTTGTAGAGTTATCACGACAGAAGTGAAAGATTTTAGCATGGAAAGTGACTTAAAACGAACCGCTCGGCTGGAATACCTAAAACTACGGCAATCCAAGCAATCAGAGAAAATCGAAGCGGTGAAGGTACTCAGAATTTGCACTTGATCTCCCAAAGACAAAATGTGCATCGTTCTTCACTCTTGCAATAAGCTTATCTACAAATATCTTTATCTAAATGTACTTTTATATGAACCTGAAACTTCACTTATTACCTCCGTAACATTTTATCGGAAGTTGTACTCTGTTTCTGATCTATTTTACCCGTATTTTTACGATGTAACTTCTGTAGCAAAAGAGTGAGTTTTGAATGAAATGCATTCCCTCGACTGAAACAAGATGAAATCAGCCTGTTGTTACTTCGATCTCTTTGAGAAAGAACTGTACTCTCTTGTGATGCTGTACTCTAAAGCTAATCTGCTCAACTACAATCGTTATGTGTTTTTAAAAGCTTTCTTTATTTTTAAATAGCAATTTCATTGTCAAGCAAGCTGTTTGTTTTCATTTAATTTACTGTGGGTCATGTGATTATACTGTACCACGGTAGTCCAAATTAATGGAAGAAAATTGTTTGCTGTAATGGAAATGTTTGTGAACCCTTTAACTTTCAATTTCTAGTTGTTAACTCTCCCCAGGAGCTGCCACACATTTCCTTGTAAATAAGTTATGAGAATTTGGTGTTAGGTCTAGCTGACAACTACCTGATAAGTTTGAGTATTCTCGTTAACTGTTTGCTGGGTAATGTATTGGTATTGTAGGGAGAAGGTACAAGTTAATCACTTCTGGAAGTTAGAATTTTAAAGGGCAGTGAATTTATAACTTAGATGTTAGTCTTATATTATTTTTTAATTAATAAACTTGATTTTTGTTTATTTTTGACCCTTCAGACCTGTTTTAGAGACAATCAACAAGGCATCAAAGAACAGCTGTTGAAAAGAAACCAATTACAAAAGGGTGAAAAGCAGCAAGTGGTGCCCGAAATATCACCAGCTGAACACCTTCCCTCGACAAGAAAGGTATAAAGAGTTTCAATAATGTCATGTTGAATTGTAAAAGCAAGTATTGTGTGTATAATGCTGGTAAAACTTGAAAGAAAATTATGTTGCTGTTTACTTATCCCTTTCGCTCCTGAGGAATGAATAGTAATTCTCTTTACAGTCTATTATACAGTTTTTATGATTTTAGTTTAGAGAATTTGGTATTGGATCAACTAATATTTCCCTAATGAATATTTTCTTTTATCACATCACTCGCAGCACCCACGGGCAAGATAAAGCGAATCCTATGTTCTGATTGGCTACCTGAGCAGGCAAGATGGGCCTATCTTGCCCACTCGGGATTGCCTGCATTGATCCCATGCATGAAAAAAATAGAATTAGAACTATGTTCATAATTCTTGGACAATTTCGGTGATAGAAACATGAAAAGTAGCAGAAGACAGTCAAAACAAAGAAAACAGAAATGACTCTAGTGAGTTTATTGTGCTACAAACACAGTTGGCTTTCTTTCCAAGCTCTCAAAGTAAACAAGCCATTCCTAATTCTCATTAAAGCGAAATGTTTTTCCAATATGATAAATCTTTTAACCAAGCTTGTTCAGTCAAGATGGCAGGATATTAGCCTCTTTCTTTTTTTTTTTTTTTGCATTTTTGTGGACCGAGACTTCGTCTCGGTCCATAAAAATGCAAAGAAAGGACTCGGCCAATATCCAGCCATCTTGACCTCACGCTTGGTCGATAACTTATGTTTGTTCCAATCTCTTTTCCAACTGAAATTGTAATGACAAATTCTGTCATTGTCACTCATGGGAGAGTAACTTCACTTCAAATTTTGTGTATCAGAAGAGTGGAATTAAGTTACTATGCTCTGGTGTTTTCTTTCTTTAACCAGAGTTCTGTCTACAGCGGTTTTGGACACGGTACTCAACACACAGTTTTAAGGACCCTATATACCGTGCAGTCTCTTCCGCAGTTCTTTACATGGTCTCCTCTGCAGCAAAACTATATGGTAGGTGAAAAAGATTTTTGAGTTCAAGGTCTGTGCCATAAGTTATGGACCAAATTTTATCCACTCCCATTTATGCCTCAAGTGTGAGGGCCGTAAATCTTAATGGAAAAAACAAGATTCCATAACTTACTTTATGGACCAAGAAAATGAGGTAAGTAAGATGTTTACCTGTATTATATCTCTGGGTTCAAATAGAGGGGGAAGAACAGTTGGACCAAACTTAACAGCCCTTTAACCCTAAAAGTGACTAGCATCTAATTTCTCTTTACAATATTATCCCTGAATCATACATTAAGGTCAGGAGAATAATGAAAATGATCACCAACTACAGAAACTCTTGATTAAGAAGTAGATTCTCCTTGTCAGCATCTTAGAAATTGTGTAGAGAACAGTATGGAGGAAAAATTATCCAGACAGATGTTAGGGAGTGAAAAGTTTAAGCAAGCCATACAGTGGAATGCAGCCAGCTAATTGACCAATAGTATCACACACTGAATGGTATTTTCTTATAACCAGGTGGAAGATGAAACAGTCCTGCACAATATTCCTTACATGGGAGAAGAAGTTTTGGACCAGGATGGATCTTTTATCGAAGAGCTCATCAAAAACTATGAGGGGAGAGTTCACAACACTCCAGAACATGGTAAAACACACTTCTACTTAGATTTTATACTTGTTTTTAACCCTCTTGATCCCAAAATCTCATTAGTAAATCTCCTTACTGTCTGCCATACAATTCTTATGATGTTAGTTTGGAGAATTTGGCATTGGATCAACTGATAATCTGATATTTTTTATTCTCTTGCTTGCTTCTAACCATTTTCACTGCATTACCGCAGTAGGGTAGGACTAGAATGGAACATATGCGAACCATGCGAGTAGTCCACCCAATAAATCCCTCCCATCCCACCAGAGGACATCTGTCACACAGTAATCTCGTGCGTGGGAAATTAACGTCTCCTACCCCTAACCCTGTAGGAGATGGACCTCCATTTATTCATCCCTATCTGAGAAGACTAGAATATCTAACCATTTCTTGATGTTATAGAAAGGTAGCATATTCTTCTCAATTATTTTAAGACCTTCGAGTGTTGGTCCGGCCAGGGCTTGAACCGTCAACCTCCCGCGCAACAGTCCAGCGCTCTATCCATTAAGCTAACCAGGAGGCAGTTAGCTCAATGGATAGAGCGATACTGATGCATCGATATTGTAAGGAAAAAAGTTTTCATGGTCACTCATGGGAGTTATACTGTAAAGGGTTAACTGTCTAACTTTGCAATTGGCCCAGCTAGCAAGTACTAAATTTCATTCACAAAATTGCTTCCTTTCCATTTTGTCCAGTGTTTGATGAAGCAGCCCTCACAGATGATCTACTTCTGCAGCTGGTTGACGCATTGAAAAAACACAAGAAGTCTGCTCAGGAGAACACAGAAAGTGAAACAAAAACAGATGAGGAGAAAGAAACCACTGAAGGTATGTGTGACTGTTACTCTCAATTCACAAAAGAGTGTTAATGACTCATTGTAAATCCTAGCCTGCAGTGCCCGCGTATTTTGGGCGCACGAGTTCACATTTCCGTATTAGGCTGCCATCTTAGATTTGGTAACTGGAGGATTGAGGCGAGGAAATATTTGCTGAGGGAGTAGGTGTTAAGTGGAAAAAAAGGCCACTTGGGAGAGGGAGGGGAAGGAATATTTTTTCCTTCCCCTCCCTCTCCCCCGTTGCCCATTCTTCCACTTAACACCTACTCCCTTGGCAAATATTTCCTCGCCCCAATCCTCCACAGTTACCAAACCTAAGATGGCGGCCTAATACGAAAATGTGCGCTCGTGCGCCCAAAATACGCCGGCACTGCAGGCTATGTAAATCCAACACAATATTTTAATCTTAAGAACGGCCACTATCTAATTTCTCCTCACAATATCACCCCTGAATCACACATTAAGGTCAGGAGAAAAAAGGAAATGATCAAGAACTAAATAAGCTCTTGATTGTTAAACACTCTCTCCTTGTCAGCACCTTAGGAAGTATACATGTGTAGAGAGCAGTAAAGAGACTTGTGTTTGAGGCAACTTAACTGTTAAGCTTTATATGGTATCTAATTCCATCACAAAAAAAAAAAAAAAAAAAAAACCACCAGAGTACTTTTCAATTCTGGCTGCATGCATTAAAAACAAATTAAAATGAGTGAATCTTTATTTAAACAGATACAAGCAAACATTTAAATTTACAAATACAAAACAATGCAGGGCTCCTAATATAAAATAATCGACACCTTTTTATAAAACATTGTTTGAAATGCTCTGTTTTTACAGCTGGTAAAATAAAATTGTGCCCTCTCTTGCCAAGTACCCATATTTTCTTTTAAGGAAGGAGATCACTCATGCAGTGATTGAATTATGTTTGTCAAATAGAACCTGTTCTATAGCTTAACCACCTTCTATTCAAATCTAAAGAACAGTTAAATAGCATCTGAAGAACTGATTCCTGGTCAGTCAAAAGTTCCTGTTGAGAACTGCCAACCTCCTGCAAAGTGCATTTTACTACTGTATTGTGTTATGGTAGTTATTGATTTGTAAAGAATTTTTGTTATTTTCTTATAACTTGGTAGAGGCTGATTGCTTACCAAAAGATGAAGAAAAACCACCAGGAGAAACAGGGGAGACGCATGATGAACTGTTTGATGCCATAGCATCTCTGTTTCCTGATAAAGGTTTAACTGGTGCAGAAGTTTACCGAAGGTAAACGTCATGTTTTGGTATAGATGTACATTTCTTTGTCTTCTTGGGTTTCAAACCCTTGCAAGGGCCATTTTGTTGTGTTTTAAGGCAAAATACGTGAGTCGTACAAGGTGTATAGTTAGGGATGGGGCCCACAATGCCTCAAGACTCAAGATCTAGAGGTCTGGGTTGAGCACTGGTTGTATCAATGTCTTCTAAGGCAAGACACTTCACCCTCATGGTACATGCACCTCTCCTCACCCAGGAGTCAAAATGGGTAGTGGCCATCAGTTGGGGAAACCTCAGACTCAAAATGCAGAGAAGAAGCACAACCCCTAATATGGACTGACATCCCATCTGTGAGGGGAGCACTGATACCCCTAGTCCTGTCATATTCCTGAAACAAGGATTTTTTGTAAGGTAAAGGTGGTGCACCAAGGAAGGGGGGGGTGCACCAATACTACTCTTCATGCCTTATTTCTGAAACAAGGATCAGTTCTGGCAAGAAATTAAAAAAAAAAAAAAAAAAAAAAAAAAAGGATGGGCTTTCTGGCTTGGTAGGCCAGGGCTTATCCTGGTGTCCTTGACATGAAGTGGTGAGGAGTATTACTACTCCCCCCCTGGATGGGATACTAGTCCATTGTAAGGTTGCCCCCCCCCCCCAGCATTTCATCAAACTTCCCTGACAATTCCCCAGCACCCACTCTTACTCTTGGGTGGGTCCCCCTGTAAATGTTAGGTTTCCTGTGTACTGGGCCCAGTCTCTGCCAAGGTTTTGTCATTTGCCACAAGGTCAAACCTTGGCACACATGTGTTTTTTATTGCTTGTTATTTTCGCCTTTATTTTTCGGATAAAAATCATTTAACTAGATTCACATCAAATGAATAGAACATTACAGAATAATTATGGATATTGTAGCTGCAATTTTCAAGGTTATGGACTAGGACACATTGCTTGTTTGTAGGATTTCTCATACGGTATTGACACTGAATTGACAGCAGTTACACTCCTTTTCTGACTTGTATGTAGACTGATTTTATTTGTCACTGGACTTGTTTCTGTTATTTCTCTAAAGGTACAAGAATGTGCTGGATCGTAAGAATGGGGAATTACCACCAGAATGCACTCCAAACATTGACAGGTCAGGAGATAGATGACATTATGTCAGATCAGATCTGAAGTTTTTCGTGCCCTTGAAATTTATACAGAATTCTTTGTAGTAATGTCCACTGTTACCTCAATTGTTTTTTATCATTATAATCTTTTAATATTGGCTGAGTCAAGGACATTATCAGTATTTCTTCAAATGAGAGGATTTGTTATTTTTTCTTATAGTCCTATGGCACAATCTGTTTCAAGAGAGCAAAGTCTGCACTCTTTTCACATGCTGTTCTGCAGAAGATGTTACAAGTATGATTGCTTTATGCATGGTGAGGAGGGGTGATCTTTATTGCCCTAATGAATGATATTTTTATGGAAAGCATGTGGATAATTAATGTTTATAAAGTTGTTTTCGATAAATGGCTTGGACCTAGGAATGGGAATTGATCATGTTGTGGGATAGTCCAGTAAAATGGGGTGGGGATCCTTGAAATTCATTGTTCTAAGAGATAGTGATTGGCATTCATTGATCTGGATGGAAGTCATCATCAGATGGGGTGGCAATTAAGGTTTATACCTGATGTGTGATTAAGCCCAAAATTAATGTGACATGTGAATTTTACAGAAAGGCAAAGGTATGGTGAGATTTTCGGTTTTCCCTTTTAGATTTGTGAGGTGTGAAATACTGTTTAAAGAACACCTACTGGAGTTTTTCTGATTTTCTGCATGTGGAGTGGGGTCAGAGTCAAGTGACTAATGATCACTTTCTCTCACATTGTTGACACAGGAGTCTCTGCAGTAAATGGTTTGAACCCGGGGGTAACATGTGAAGGTGTAGTCTGATCGTCCGGGTGAGTGTAGTCCTGAGAAGGACTGTTGTCGGTGGTAGTGACTGACGTTTCGACAACCTGTGCGGAAGTCATCATCAGAGTCAAGTGATGTCATCTGATGATGACTTTCGCACAGGTTGTCGAAACGTCAGTCACTACCACCGACAACAGTCCTTCTCAGGACTACACTCACCCGGACGATCAGACTACACCTTCACACAGGAGTCTCTGTCATTAAAATAAAAATTGTCGCTTTTTAGGACTGTCCTCTTGGGAATTATCACACTATCTGATTGGCTGTCTATTTTTTGTCATACAGTGTGCAACGTAATTTAAATGAAATAACTTTGATTAAATTGCTGCATTTTTTGTTTTATCCAGGATGGAGAACACTTCCTACACAGATCAAGCGAAAGGTACAGATTTTTTTAACGTTACAATGTTGCCGTGTCTATACATTACACCAAATAAATTTGAAGATGGCTTTTCTTTTTCTAGTTTATTTTTTTTTAGTCTGGTTTGGACAGGGCTTAACAATGCTCATACAGCTGTATTTTCCAGAAATTTGGTCATTTGAAAAACATCGTTTCAGAATTTTAAAGTCTTTTTCTTGTTCACAGAGCCCTGTTGATTTACAAGAAACAAACCCGTGTGGAACTGAGTGCTATATGCATGTTAAGGTATGTTCACAATATCAGATGTCAAAGGTAATCCGTGTTCGCACTTGTTTTGATTTACTTTGCTCTGAGATTGGTCATTAAAATCGCGCCGCTCGCTCAACCAATCAGATATAAGACTAGCATCAATCACGACTTGGTCACGTGCGTTTTCCCGCGCTTTAGGCAGTTTGGTTGTTTTTACTCTGTGTTCTCATTGGCTCTTCAAGGCATTTTCCTTTCTTCTGATTGGCCGTTTTGATTACTTTGATTTGGTTTTACGACAACAAGTTGAAAAGCGCTCTAAATAATTTTAATAGCCACTTCACTCATTGCAACAGAGTGTTCACGAAGGAGAAGAAGACAGCAAGTCATCTGAGTCAGTCAGCACGAGACGAAGAAGTCGAGTTAGCAGCAAAGACAACAAAGGTGGAAAGGGAAACCCTAAAGGTTCAGGATTTCCAAGTCCAGAGAAAACAGCGGTAAATGATTTTTCAAGACCCTCTGATCGTTCTTAAAAAAATTTAAGCAAAGGGGCCTATACTGGTTGGTTTAAGGCATGGCTAACATTTTTATGAGTTCAGCGACTTTTTAAACCAAAAATTCTTAGTCTCTATTAAGGATGTGAAAAATAGAGCAGTTTTCAATTGAGTGTCGAAAGTAATCCGGGGTTGATTTGTTTTTGCCTTACTTTACTCTGTGATTGGTCCAGAAAACTCGCGCCATTCCTCAACCAATCAAATGCAAGCTAAAACCTATCAAGACTTGGTCGCCCGCGTTTTCCCGCGCTTAAACAGTTTGTTCGGTTTTACTTTAAGTTCTCATTGGCTCTTAAAGATATCTTCCCTCCTGATTGGCCATTGCTATTGTTTTGGTTTTGGTTTTACGACAGTCGGTCAAATGAAATGTGTCACCCCGTTTAAATGAGTTTCTACTCAATAACGCCATGTACCATGCAAAATAACTTTCAACTTGAAGGAGGCTGCAAAATATTAGTTTGGGAAAGTGGAAAAAAGAAAAGAGACAATGATAAACTAATATGGATCAAAGATGGAAAATATTCAAGTGTGTTGTAAATTACTACTAAATACATATGTTTGGTGAGATTGAAAAACGCAGAAGAGACACAAATAACCTGAAGTGGATCAAGGGAAGCTAAGGATGGAAAAGATTACGATGGATTGTAAATTATCATAAAACATGAACGTAGAGAGATGGAAAAAGAAAAAAAGGATTCTGATAGACTAAGAAGGAGAGAGAGTGACAAAGGATGAAGAGGATTGAAACAGATTTTTCCAGCCATCACGCGTGAGATCCCCTGCCTAAAATAGATATTTTTTGTTTTAATTCCTTTTCACTGAATTTATATTATTTTATTCTTCAAAGACTGAGGGAAGCAACACAGATCATTTGCTTGCAACTACTGAATGGACGGGAGCCGAGGCTTCGTTATTCCGTGTTTTGAGGCCAATCTACTGTAACAACTATTGCAGTATTGCAAATTTAATTCGAACAAAAACTTGTAAAGAGGTAAGGAGCGTAGAATTTACAATAGGTCTTTCCCGAAAGACCTGTTACTCAAATGTCGCCCTATCATCGCAGCTCTTCCGGTTAGCAACGGGTGGCACAACAAAAGTTCGTGCTGTTTATCGTCATTACTCGATTTTTCAGTCGACATCTCGAGCCATTGTCCGGTAGTACTGGAACTCAGTCGCGGAGGCGATACTGGTGCGAATTTGATTCAAACTTCGGTGCATCATCGTACCCTCTATGGCTCAGCGTCGGGTAGCACGAAAAAACGTTGTGCCACTCGATGTTGCTCGACGACGGCGTGTCTAGAAGCATTGCAAACTCGATTATGAAGGCACCAAGTTGATTAAAACTTCGCGCTACCTTCTCACATGTAACTTAACTCTGAACTAGCCTGTTTTCACCAAAGCTCGTTTATGGTAGTCGAATCTGGCGGAAAGTTTTAGATGCGAAGAAGATTAATGGTTTGGGTGTCAGTGATTTTAGCGTATTGAAAATTGCCTCTCATTTTACAGGTATACCTGAGAGCATTACAAGAGTCGCATGAGCCGTTACCAACTGCAGATGATCAGGATACTCCACCAAGAAAGAAGAAAAGAAAACACAGGTCTGCTTCTATACAAACTAAATAAGAGCCTACCATTTAAGAAAGGGAGACGTTTATTCGAGGGGGAGGGGTGCTTGTTTGACACTTTGGCGCAGTGGGTAGGAGCTTGTTCGGGGGAGGGCGCTTACCAGAGTGTGGGCGCATATTGGAGGAAATACGGTCATTTTTATGATGTAGGTTTGAAGAATTTGGCATTGGTTCAACTGATAATCCCCTAATTTATATTGTTCTTTGATCACTTGTCTGCTTGATTTTGTATTGATAATGTGAGGAGAAATTCATTTGGTCACTCATGGAGTTGAGGCTTAAATTTTTTTATTTACGAAGAGGATAACGTCCAGCTGCCATTGAGATTGCCCTTACATGTCTCTCATACCAAACATGATGTACAGTACTTTATAATGAGAAAGTGTGTTTCATTTGTTTCTTCTGCAGGATGTGGTCTCTTCATTGTAGAAAGATTCAGCTAAAGAAAGGTAAGGAAGGGAACATTTTGCAACTTTCAGAAAAACCGAAAATTTATCTTCTTGAAAAATCCTAGAAAATCACTAATCTACTTTTTAAAGTTCCCGCAATATGGAGTTGCTTTAGTTAAGGAGCTTCTTAAAGTAGACTGTCTATCTTTGCCACCGTATAATTGAAAGCATCCGTACTAGCTCTTTGTTCATGTGTTTGTATCTTTTTCAGACAGTACCTCTACTCATGTGTACAACTACATTCCTTGTGACCATCCTGGGCAGCCATGTGATCAGTCGTGCATCTGTGTTGCAACTCAGAACTTTTGTGAAAAGTTCTGTCAGTGCAGCACCGATTGTAAGTCGTTTTCATTCCAAGGAGTAACTTGCAACTGAATTTGAAAAGTAACCTGGCATTTCGTTGGTTTGGTTAAACTTAGCTCTGTGATTGGTCCTGAAAACTCGCGTCATCCTCTCAACCAATCAGATGTAGAACTAACATCAATCCCGAGTTGGTCGCCCGCGTTTTCCCGCGCTTTGGACAGGTTGGGTACTAACTTGACTAATCAGGTGCTAGAGTGAAACCAACCGTGGCATGGTTACTCGCGCTTTCCTTCGCTTCAAACATTAAGCTTCTTTTCACTTTGAGCCGAGCGTGATAAGTTTGGTTGCTAATCAGAACAACTGTAAGCAAAGTGAACGACCAATAGGAATGTGAATCTTATACACGTGACCCCAAAAGAGCGCGGGAAAACGCCACTGATTTTTGCATTTGATAAGCTGAGAACGTATCGTTAGTTTACTAAGCAAAACCGAAGCAATTCCAGATTACTAAACTCTCACTTAAAATCAGATTAAAAAGATATTGTTTAGGTTTACTTCAGTGCTTTATTTCCTCGTTAAAGACTAGCACTTGTTCTATAATTTTTGCTATGTTTATGTGTGGAGCTGTTACTGAGACATGAGTTCAATGATATCAACTGTCCCTCCCCTTTCCAGGTCAAAATCGTTTCCCTGGCTGCCGCTGCAAAGCTCAGTGCAACACCAAGCAGTGCCCATGCTTCTTAGCGGTCAGAGAGTGTGACCCAGACCTCTGTGGGACTTGTGGTGCTGGTAAGTAAAGAGAAAAGCTCTCTGATCGTCGTGTTGTCGTCCAGTTTGTTAATTGAACCAGGAAATTTTGCGGGTGAGGCAGTTTTTGCGCTATGAAAAGGCTACTTTCAACTCGTTGGGTTTCACAAACTATTCATTTGGTAGGTTAGAATAAGACAAAAGAGGTAAAAAGAAATTGAGAAGGCACAAGGATGGTTAAGGATAGAGAAGATTGATTGAAACTTGACCGGCCAATTCCCTGCGCAAAATTTCAAAGGAAAATACAAGAAAAAACCAAATACTGGTTGGACAAGATAGAAAAACACCTGAGAGTCAATAGAAAACCAAGAAGGAACAAGAATGAATGAGGATGCAGGAGATTACCACAGATTACAAACACAAACTCGAAAAGTTTAAACTTCATTTTGCATTATGGAATGACTACGACGTTACGACATAGGTTTTCTAACTTTATGGCGTTGTTTGTTCAGGACAAAAAGTGAATGTTGTGAATTTCCTTCTTTAGATTGCTTTGATGGAGCCACTAACATTAGCTGTAGAAATGTCGGGCTACAACGTGGTCAAAGAAAGGTTCATACCTCATTTGTACATTGAGTAATTTTTTTACAACCTCGTTCCCAGGGTCCCTCATCTTCCAGCCCCACCGAGCAACGTTATTGGCAAATACTGTGATATCACTAGCTCTAGGGGACGGGAAGATGAGAGATCCTGGGAACGAGGTTTTTTTTTTTTTTTTTTTATTTAGTGTACTGTTGAAGATTTCTTACGTTTTTATCTTTCAAACTACAATTTTTCTCTTTCTCTCCTCCCCCCCCCCCCCACCCCCATCTCGGTATTTCTTTGTGTATTCACGCGTTGTGCGCGTGATATCATAGTATCTACCAATAACGTCGACAGATTTGTCATTGGAAACTGACATGGACACTTTTGCATACTTTGTTGTTATCGTTTTTCGGAATTAATTTTAGTTTTAGAGCTTTCTTCTATTGCAAATTTGTTTTGGGATGGGAATCAAAGTAGTTTCGAAATATTTGTATGAGCCAAATGTTGTACTCAATGTTGTTAATTTTAAAAGGCTTTATGACAGCATTTATGAAGGAGTTAGGCATTAGCTTCTTTTTTGGTGAAAGGATTGTTTTATGTGCAGCAAGCTAACACACAATTACACTTTGGTTTTTCCAGCATCTGTTGCTTGCCCCCTCTGATGTGGCTGGTTGGGGAATTTATATCAAGGAGCCTTGTAAGAAGAACGATTTCATCGGCGAGTACTGTGGAGAGGTAGGAAAATTGTTTTCTTTGCCTTCTTATAATGCACATATAGCAGTCACTTCATTCGTTGTCTTTACCGTGGTCGTTACGCGTCACGCCAGTTGCACACGCACACGCTGGAGAGTTGGCGCCGAGAAACAGCAATGCCGATATTCTTTGACTAAGTCGCTTAAAAAAGAAATGAGAGATTGTTTTTTTCCTTTCCAAATTATGACAAATGAGAATCTTAACATTTTTCTACTTTCGTTTGTTTTGCCATCAGATTATCTCGCAGGACGAGGCCGACCGCAGAGGAAAAGTTTACGACAAGTACATGTGCAGCTTTCTCTTCAATTTGAACAATGGTAGGGAAAGAGGAATGTCACATTTCGTTTAATTTTCTAAAAATAATTCGTTACTCTGAACCATTTCAATGTTACTGTTAGGGTTTAAATCCTCGCAGTTTTTTTCTTCTACGCTCGCGTCAATTGTGTAGCATTTCTCTGTTAAATCTTGTTGAATTTGCTTCATTTTCAGACTTTGTTGTTGACGCTACTCGTAAAGGAAACAAAATTAGGTTTGCAAACCATTCCATCAGTCCGAACTGTTATGCCAAAGGTGAGAGATCATTGGACGTCTTTGTTTCTGTGGTGTTGTATGCTGGTAACCTCAAGTTTCAGTTACAAACAAAAGAAAACACCATGTTTGATGTTGAATCCAAGGGTGTTCCGAAGTTCATTCTAAATCCGCTTCTAAAGTTCAGTCCAAATCCGGTCCCGAAATCCAGTCTAGATTTGGTCCAGAAGTCCATTCCAAATCGATCACACTGATCGATACAACACTACTGTCCTTAAAGCTGTACGCCATTGACATAGGAATTAGTGACATCATCCAAATTTTAGTTTTGAAAAATTCGTTAAAATCGTTTAAAACGCATAGTCTCACACGTTTGCTACTAACGGAGGGTTAAAAGGTTCAACTCTGATAACGTCCACTGAATTACTTAGTAGCTATGCCAGAGAACACGTTGTAGCAAGCGAGAAACAAACTGAAAACCCAGCGCTTTGTTCCATTTCAGTAATGATGGTAAACGGGGACCATAGAATTGGAATATTTGCCAAACGTGACATCGAGGTTGGAGAGGAACTATTCTTCGACTACAGGTAAAGAAAGAAAAGCTACTTCCTCTTCATAAGCTGGCATATTTTCTTCAAATGAAAGGTCGATCGATTGTCACGAGTGCGGGACTTATTTTTTCGCACAAACTGAACGGAAACGGCAAAGGATGTCAGAACGGCAGTAGCTTTTTCCAACATTTTCGTGGGAAAAATAGGAAGAGGGAAATATCAACCAGAGCACAATAATACGGCGGCTCTCCAACGTGCAGGACGACTTTTTTTCTACCCCCGCAATGCATTCTCCTTGAGCGTGGCCCTTTCTGATCCCAGCAGTATAAACAATATTCAATAGATACGGCAAATCCGATAACGGGACCCCAACCAACCCTCCCCCCCCCCCCCCACCCCACAAAAAAATCTTTAAAAAGGGACGGGCTCCTGGCCGTGGATGGAGAGAAGAATATACGAGGCGAAGTAGCTTTCCACATGACACAATGCAAAGGGCAAAGCACTATCATGGCCTACTCTTTCAGAGGCAAGCGAGCTTGATTTGTGAATTTTCATATTTTCATTGCTTTTTTACTCATGTTACAGGTACAGTGCCACAGATGCCCTCAAGTTTGTTGGAATTGAGCGCGATGTAGACTTTGCTTTGAGATAAAAAGTTAACATGTATACATATTAAAAACAAAATAACGAATACAAACATTTAGCATATCTCTTTACAAAGGTAATTACTTTTGATAGAGAAAAATAAAAGTAACTTTTTCATTGTTTTTGGAAAGTAATGGTCGTATTGTGTGATGTTTATAGAATATATTAATGGAGTTACTCGGAAGGCTCCGACCGATTTGAAACTGGTTCATGGGGTCCTTGACGTTTCCGTCTGAGTTTGGGAGATTCTGCCTTTATCGAACGGGTCCATCCGATTTGGGACGGGTGCGTCCGATTTTGGACGATTTATTCCGATTTTGGACGGATATGTTTTTTTCAGTGATCTGTCAGCTTTCAGACTTCTTTTGTGTCAGTGAGTGGGCGAGTGACTACAAGATTAGCATTAGGAAGGATGTATTGTATGTTGTGTTAAAACCATTCCCTGCAGACCTGCAGAGGCTAAAAAGGCTAATCGCTTTACCTTATTTGATACAGGAGCTTTAGTGCATGGAAAAATCTTGTTGTCCTAAATTGGTCAGCCTTCAAATTTCTTTCGTTCTGTATTATTCCCAGTCGTATGCTCAGAACTGATAATGGGTTCTCTTTCCTCCTTAATTTCAAATAAAGAAGAACTTTTTCAGTTAAAAGTTATTTTTCAGGCTTGGAAACGTCGACGCTACTCGACTCACGCTTCATACGTCCTGCTCGAGTATTGTGTGGATTTTGTTCTACTGACGTCAGAGGGCGCGAAGCTTTGTATTCGGCTATGTGAAAGTAGTTGTGTAAATAAGCCATCGTAGATAAAGAAACGGATTTGTTTGTTTTGAGATGAAAGGACCCTGTCAACCGTTCGGAAATATTGGCCATCATTTGCATTCTGTCAGTAAGGCGACAGGAAAAGTGAAAGTTTTCTGTTGGACAGTTGCTACACTGTCCCGTTTACGGATGATTTTGACAACCATTGGCTACAAACTGTGGGCATTTGAAGTTTCCTTTTAATCGAATTATTTGGCTGGTTCAACTTGACGAGTTTGTTTAACAGCTGACTTACGCCAGGAGACGCCGAAATGTTATGGAAGCTCGTTGGTGACCTGAGACAAACAAGATGACTTCATTTTGTTTTTAGTACTGTGACAAGCAAAGCATTTTGCCACACGTTACGTGTTACATTGTACTTATTATTTGTCGTTTATATCGTTAATTACAGTTTGATACGTGCAGAGCAGCTGTTTATGTCAAATTCCAGCGTTCATGAAGTTATGTGTTTTGCCGAACATACACCAACAAAATTTTACATGACACAATGCTATGTAGAGAATGAAACATTGTGAAGGCAGTTCAAAAGTTGAAACTTTGTTGCTTAAACTTGTTTTCATGCTTCCAAGCCATTGTGAATAAAATGGCAGATAGTGAAGTACTTCAAGGGGAAGCCAAGAGTGTTCAAAGTAACACTGTTACAGTACTGGTCGAAACACCGGTAATCATTACGGAGGAGGCCAACGAAAGCGATGGAAAATCTCGTACATCGTCGATCGCCTGGTCGTCTTCTCCGAGTTTGAATCAAAGAAGTGCGGAAAAGTTTCGAAGTTTAAAACGGCGATCATCAGTGGAAAATTTTGGACAATTTGGCTTCTTGGTTCCTGCTCTGTCTCTTGTTCCTCATGCTGACGGGGTAGGCTTAAAACTTTATTTGTTTATTTAGATAATAAAGCTTAGAGAAAATTAACCATTCAATAGTGCCTACATATAGGTCGTGTATTGCGGTGGGCAGCTTTTTGCGTTGAAAAATTTTCCCTAATTTGATCAATGAACTGTCACTACATGATAATTATAATTAAAGAGTTTAGTGTGCGTGTTAATTATTCGAGAATTTCAAGAGATGTTTTGTAATTAGGCCAAAATTGTGCAATCGGAATATCTCGTTGATCGACTCTTAGAAGTTAGACATGTCTTGAAATTATGATCGTGATTATAAATTATTTAATGAGCTTGGTGATAAAATCTAAATCTATTAGCCCAAGGGCTTAATAGTATGTCTTAAAGATACGTATACACCACCAGCATTACTGGATAATAAGGTGATTTTATGGAATGGGGCCAAACTCAGTTATCTTACATGAACTGTACTTCTTAAGAAGAAGGCAACAGTAAATTGTAAACTGTAAGAAGATGAATTCTACTCATATTTTGATTGGTTCTTTGTTTTGATCTATCTGCTTACAGTCACATAGATGAGGTCACCATTAAGAACTTTTCATTTCGTTATCACATTAAACGAATAGATTCCGTTTTGCGGTAGGACTGTACAGGAACAGATCATGGAGGACGTTAAAATCTCGGTTGCGCTTTGTGTGCCATTTTTTTTCTTACCAAATTTTGACATCATCTGTGCCACATTACTGCACAGGCCCACAGTAAAAGGGAATCTATTTGTTAAATAAAGGCCATCATTTATGGGCACAACCAGTAAAATCCAGCTTGTAAGCATCATGCAAAGTTATTTTGTTGTGAATGACTACTTTACTTAACCTTTTGCCTTCCAAGGTCTGTTGTCATGGCACCACATACGTACATTTTGATAAGAAATTAAAGTTATCCAGAGTTCATCTTTGATATGTTTCGTGTTTTCAGGCTGATGCTCTCACCCAGCAGTTTGGTGATCTTCAAGGTAGTCACAGAGAACTAAAACTAGCCTCAGCTCACATTGATGATGCACTCAAGGGAAGGTAATGGTAATCAGTAGTAATTAAAACAGAAAGCAATCCCCTGCTGATGCATGTGGATCCAAAATAGGACTCCATCAGCAAATACCTAAAGTATGATGTCACCAAGTTCCCTGGGAAATTGGAAGTTTTTCTGTCATGTCAGTTCATGTCACAAGAATCTGTAGTCCTCTTCTAATTTCCTAACATGAAGTCTCCAGAGGGTCCCCTATACCCCGTCGGAAAACTCAGTCACCTAAAAAATATTTGGCCTTTTCACACGTCATGAATAATATATCCAAAACTCTTTCACATTCAGGCAAAATTTAGGATAATCATGTTGAATTAATATTCTTACTTTTTCTCGTCTTGACAAGTCTTGCACAACAAAAGATGATGCAATTATTTATTGAAGAGAAGTAGATGGGTCTCCCTCTCCAAAGGATGTTGTGTGGGAGACACAGTTGCCTAACCAATAGCGTTCATGTCACAAGAATCTGTAGTCCTCTTCTAATTTCCTCACATGCAGTCTCCAGAGGGAGACTCCCACAGTGCCTGTCTCTCCATTTAAAGTATAAATGGGTTATTGTGCAGGTGAATTGTCAGGGGGGTCTGAAGAAATGCTGGGTGGGGGAGAGGGGGGAATCTAGGAGGAGTAACAACATGACAAAGGTCACTGGACAAGCTCTAGTGCCTTGTCCCTGTGAGTCACCTGGCTTGAGGGTAGACCACTCCTGGGAATGTCACAGAGTTGAAGTAGCACGAATCCATGATTTTACAGTAGATTAACTCAATTTAAGTAGAATTATGGATAAAAATCATGCTGTCTTTATTTTTTATTTTTACTCCAGAGGAAGCTATGGGAAAGCTCGTTCATACTTTAAACCAAGGCTTGCACAAAGGTAGATAACAACCATTTTATGAAATCATGAATAAGGTGTTCTTTAAACTTTATTGTTAAAATAAAATTTTATTATAACTGTACTAGAGCCATATTTATGATCAGTAACAGTCTTAGGTTGTAAAGCAATCTTTAATTATTATTTCTGATGATGAATTTTTTTACAGATGCTTTGATATTTTGGACAATCCCTGGTTTCGTTACCTTATCATCTGGAATTCCCTACTACATTCCTTTCTTATCTTCTTTGAACCTCCAACCATTCAAGTGTCAAGGTGACTTGGTTGAAATGCAATTCATTTGTACTACAATTGCAATCATTTGTATTTTCTTGTCTATTATCATCATCACTGTTCTCATTACCAAGATTAGACTAGTCACTGCCATCATCACTATTATCATTTAAAGGGGCATGGCTAGAGGATTAATATTTTGTGAATAAACTCTCTTTTTTTGCAAATAATGTCTCTGAATGTCACGGTGTGTTTGTAAGTGCCATAACTTTAAGTGTTGTAATGTAATGCAGGGTGAATGTAGAGAATTCTATGACTAAGTATCTTAATGCTTATAAATGTAGTAAATGTAAGTAGTATTCTTTGTGTGGTTATAATTAAAAAAATAAAATAAAAAAGTGAAAACTAGCTAGAGGGATTCCTAGGGTGTACATACTGACAAATCAGTGTGTAATCATACTTTCTGTTAATGCCCCTTAGGTATAAAATTCTAGACAAATTTCAGTTTCTGAGGGACTGTGTACCTACCCCTCACCTTACCCAATATTAGGGGAGGGGTCAGTGCGCACTTGTTCAGACACTGAAATTGAACCAAAATTTCTAGCCACAAACTCCCATGAGCATGGCTTGTATTAGGAAATGAAATAGAGGAAAATTTATGGAGGAAAAAAAAAACTGCTTGACCATCAAGATATTGCTTGAGACTTTCACATCGATGCTGGAGAAATTACTCTGATCTCCAAACACTTTCAATTGATAATTCACATGGTGTTCTACTGCTTCCCCAGAGTTCATCCATTTGTCTACGTTTTGAATATGTCCTGTATTATGCTGTTCATGTTTGATCTTGTGGTGCACATTATCTTTTTGACGTGGCCTGTGTTCTGGTCAAGACGCACCGAAGGAGGCTGGTGGAATGGGTGAGAATTTATTTCACTGCTTGTCATGATTTAAAAATTTAAAGAATTAACAGTCATGCAATCGACTAAATGAGTAAAGAAAAAAAATGTATTTTTAAAAACAAAGAACTTGATCTGATTAATTTATTATAATCTTCCAAAAAGATCACAGTAGAATGGCTTCTGCTAGATGGACAGTTACTGGAACATAACACAATTTTTCCTTTGTTAACCTTGGCATTTGCTGAGGCATAGCATTTTTTGCAGGGATTTATCTTCACTTAAAAGTCGAGAATTTCCTAAGGAGATAATCTGGAGTGCTTTGAGTTAATAATGCTGTGACAGTCATGATAGTGCGGAAACTGCACGCACTGCAAGTACCTCCTGTTGTTTGTCATAAATCCTTAGAAAACTGGACAACCAGAGGCACTTACAGTGTGTGACTGGTTTTTGTCTTGTCACAAGAGTTTCAATATTATTAGTATTTTTATTTTTTCATTATTCAGGGTTGAATTTGTACTAGTTTGCTGTTTCACTGCGGATTTTGTGTTGCTGGTAATATCCAGGTTTTTAGGAAAGGTAAGTTGAAATACTAAAAATGCTCTTAACTTGCATTTATTTAAATGCCTGATGAAGTCTTGTGTTTGAAATTTTATGTAACAACTGCATTTCCCTGATTCTTTCTCCACAGTATATACCACCCATTTTTAGATCTTTCAGATTAGCACTTATTTTGTGTAAAGTGAAGAATATTCAACATATTTTTAATGTGAGTATTCCCAAAGTAGATCAAATTTCATATCTGAAAACAGTAATGTATGGAAGAAAATTGTCAGCAAATGTCATTAATTGTGATTTCTAAGACACCTTATTTTATGGCAATAGATGAAAATTTGATTCTTGTAAGCAAGTTATTTTGTACTTGAGAATGAAAAGATCCTTATTCCATGCATTCCCATGTATGGTATGACATTAAACTTAATAACTTTCTTACAGTATTTTTTGGATATCTTGCATATTTTTCAGGTATTAATGACAATTGGTTTCAAGCTTTCAAAGGTAACTGTGTCTTCTTTGGCTGTTATCATGCTTACTCTGAAATCAAATATTTTTAATAATTCAGACAAGGTTATAGCACCAAGTTGATGGAGTGGCTTCCCTTATGGGATGTGGTGGGTCCTAAAGAGGTCTTGCGGTGTATAGCCAGGTGCTTTTCCTCAAGTTTCTTAGTATTTTGTTGACAGGTGTCTGGAGGTGGGGTGTGGCCAGCAGCCATTTGATTTTTTCTCAATAACGAAAAGAGATGTCATTAACATTTGATTCATAACTCACCACAATAAGTCAGTGTTCTTTATCATTGACATGAATGCATCTTGAAGTGATTAGTTGTTCTACCTGTGGGTTTAAAGTTGAATAAATATTTTTCCCAGTGTTTAACATTGAATTTTTTTTCTTTTTCTAGTTATTTTTTATAATTCTAGTATTTGTTCTAATGTGTGCCTGTATTGGAGTTCACATTCTTATGGATGCTTATCAGTGCAATGGTCCTTTGGATAATTCATCGTCTACAACTTTCCATCACGGGTGAGATGTTTGATTTTACAGAGATGTCATTCCTTGGAAATGTGTAGACTGGTGGTGTTAGATTAAATGGTTCATTTCCCCACACCCCTCTGAAGGTGAAGGCTTGGGTCTAAGCCTGAGTCCAAGTCCTGCCTTGCATCATGTTGTTTTCTTGGGTAAGACATTTCCCCAACCCTCCCTCCCACCCATCCCACAGCACACTGTCGAGGGGGGGTGGAAACTGAACAAATTAACCTTCTCACTTCTTAGAGAGATCAAGACTCACTTTCTCCTCTTATTATCAATTCAATATCAAGCAGATGGGAGATGAGAATTAAGAAAAGTATCAACCAGGCAATTGTTATTTGACTCAGCACCACATTCTCGAACAAACCAGCATGGGGAGCATTTTTCATGAGATTTGTAGATGAAAGGGTTATGCCAACATTACAGTGTACCTTCTACCAATGACTCAACACTGTGTTTCTTACATGACAGAGGCTGTCAAAGTGCTCTTACCAAAAATCAGACAATCAGATTGCTTTATTACTAGTCCCACACTTGGTTTCTGATGTGTGTTTGTTGCTGACACTGTGTATTATCTTTAGGAAAAGAGTTCCGTGTTATGTACGGAGTGAAGAAAAAGTGTACCATGGGTATGAAATGACTATCATTTAGTGGGCCTGAAAATATCATCACAACTTTTGAACTTATAGTCACCAACAATTATCCTTTGTTCTTCTTATAAAAATCATTAAATATAAATCAGGGCTTGACACTTATGGTAGCCAACTAGCCACAGACTATAGAAATTCAGTTTTGGCTGGTGGCTTTTGATTTCCACCAGCCAGTTTGGCTAGGAAACAAACCGAAATTGTTGTAACATCTAAGCTGTCACTAGCAACTTGGCTAGTAAGTTGAAAAATTAGTGTCAAGCCCTGTAAATGGTTAATAGAAATACTTTTGCACACATTTGAAGTCTTCTCATTTCCTTGTCACTCTGCAGGATGTTGATACCATTTGCACACACTATCTTCCAATTTCCTTAAGATAACAAAATAATATATCTATAACTTGCATGTGTTATAGAGATGTTCTTTTTTTTATCTGCCTTTGTAGGGCTTTTGATGATGTGGCATATGGAATGCTGAGATTGTTTGTTCTGCTATCAACTGAAAATTTCCCGGTCAGTACATTACTGAAGTGCTGTACCTCAAATACACCTGTCATGCCAGTGTGACGTGCATGCACTTAGAAGATCCTCATAGGTCTGTTAATGATTTTTGTTGTCTTTGTTGAAACAGGAGGTGATGCTTCCAGCCCTTAGAGTGGAATCAGCATATTTTGTTTATTTTGGTAAGCTTTGGACAACTTATTTTTGTGAAGTTTGCTCCACAGGATATTTTTTTTATGGTGAATTTGTTATCATTATAATTAAAATTTGATACATTCTTTAAAATTTATAGGGCTGTTTGTATTTGTTGGTGTGTTCTTCCTCACAGCAATCCTACTGGCAATTGTGGTGGACAGCTATTGGTATGTTATCACTATTTTAGGGTGTCTACAGCCGTATCCAACGTTAACCAGTTTTTTTCTATGTTTATCAAGGGTTTATTCCAAAAAGCATGTTAAGAAAGAACGTTCCAGAGAGAGAGCTGAACTGGCAAAAGCTTGGAATCTTTTGGATCCTCTTGGAAGGGGTAAGTTCGCTGCTTTTCCCATGTCAGTCAATAAGTGGATCCCATCCATCTACCATTCAAATAAATAATCAGGGCTCGACACTAATGGTAGCCCACTAGCCACAGACTAGTAGAAATTCAGTTTTGGCCAATGGTTTTCGATTTCCACACGCCAGTTTGGCCAGTAAACAAACTGAAATTGTCACAACATCCAAGATGTCACTAGCCACTTGGCTAGTAAGTTGAAAAATTAGGGTTGAGCCCTAAAGAAAATGATCAGACTAATCAATCATTAATTGATCGATTTAATGATTGGTTGCTTTGACGAAAGGCTAACACTTGAAACGTCAGCTCTTGAAACTCTACAGGGGCCAACTAACATTATCAACTCAGATACAATGTATGTATGAAGTTCATATATTTATTTAGTATAATTTCAGAGCTGAGCAAAGAGTTTCCAGCAATCTGATTAGTCGAGCGGTTCCTTACATGACGCTATATAACCCGCTCCACGCGGTTTATATAAAATGTTAAAATAAAAAGTTAATAAATGTTACTAAAATGTTCTAATTTTAGAAATTTCTCTGTTGTTCAGCTCTGAAATTATACTAAAACAATTATTCACCTCAGGTTCGGTGAATATTGTCGAATAATCCCCTCGACTTCGTCTCGGGGATTATTCGACGATATTCACCTCGCCTTCGGCGAATAATTGTTAAATATACATTGTATCTGATTTATCATCACGGGTTGGATAACGAATCAACTTAACGGCCTGCTCCCAGTTGGCTTGTTAGCTCAATTGGTAGAGCGCTGCACTAGTATCGCAGAGGTCAGTGGTTCGAATCCCGTACAGGCCTGTTTTTTTTCAGGTCTGATTTTCGCTATTGCATAAATAGCGCTATCTACTGCGAAGGATCGTGCATCATACGTATTTCATACCGCAGTTCAAAATATATGAACTTCATATATTCATTGTATCTGATTTATCAACTCAGTTTATAAAACCAAATTATCTCAATAATACTCCAACCGACACAACACCCAGTACCACCGTTTCTCTACAAGCTTTCCCCCTTTCATCAAATGAAAGATCGTCATAAATATTTTTTTCCCCAGGAACGCTGAGTCTTGATGATGAAAAATTTACTTTGCTGTTTCACCTCTTGAAGCCAAAGGTAAGCTATTGTGTACACAGGTTAATGATCAGAAACAAAAACGCCTTCCTTTCTTTTAGTAACTGTGGTTTTATTTAACAAATCTTACGTGACCAGAAAAAACAAGCGCGCGCGGAAAAATAGTCTTTGCATTTGCTCACGTCAGCAGCGTACACCCATGGGAAAATGGGGGACGCTAAATTGACCAATCAGAGCGCGCGCTTTACTTTGGTTATGTTATAATAGTAACTGTGGTTTTATTTCTCTTCAGAACTCAGAGGCAGAGAATTTAGTTCTGATTGAAATGTTAGATGCCAATGGGGATGGCGAAGTAGATTCTTTTGAATGGACAACTATGTTGAGCAAGGTGGGAATTTGTGAATAATGGACAAATGGTTTACAGTCAAGTTGCCCGAGATCTAGAGTCATCTCGCCCGAAACCTGAGTCATGTTGCCCGAAATTTTTAGTCTTGTCGCCCGACAAAAAGAAAGTCAAGTCGCCCGAAGAAACAAATACCTGAAAGATCAGACTTACAGTCTGTAAATAGGCAACAAAGTTGAGAAATATTTATCACTAGAGCGCGACACCATAAAGATTCAAAAAGCGTTGTTCGTTTCTAACAACGAAATGAAGCGTTGTTCGGTTGGTATGTACTCGTTTCGTACTCGCAGACGTTTCCTACGCTTAAAAGACTTTATTTTGGTTTCTAACAATACCATGAAGACTACTATTTCCTCTACTAGGAAGAACCAATAGGAAGAACCAATAGGAAGAACCAATCAAAATGTGTGTATTATTCAACTAAAACTCTTGAATGACAAAACCTCTACTGGACTCTAATGATGATTTCCGATCAGGTTGTCGAAACGTCAGCTACTACAACGGGCAACAGTCCTTTTCAGAACCACTCTCACCCGAACGATCAGACAATAAATCCTGCAAGATCAACGGGCGGTGTCTTTCTGGGGGGTGAAAAGTAACCGGTCCAAGAATAGTTTTGTCTTTTTATTATTCGTTTATTGTTGTCCTGCAGGTTTTAAGTCTTGAATTTGAGGATGATGACGACCTCCTGTTACTAGATGAGACGGTAAGGCGATTTGATCTTACACGTGTGTATTTATTTGTGTGATCGTCCCTGACACTTCGTAACGCGTCCCTATTATGTTATGTTGCAGTTATTTGTACATTTTCGATCTTAAAATTGGAAGTATGTACAATAAATCTGTGAAATAGTGCTTTCCTTCGAAGACGTTTCATTGTAAAGTTGTTCGTGCTTTTAAAATGTGATATTTATGTACAATCTTTTTATCCATCTTCAGCCAGGTCTATCAAAGTGGATGATCAGTATTCGAGAAAGTGCCAAGTCCCTTTCTGAGGTACACTCTAAACACTGGCTGAACTAGGAACCATTCTTTTGCTGGCTCGGTGGCTAAACTGAGAAACATTTGTTTTGGAAGTAAAATGTGTGTACGAAAAGCAAATTTTTTTTTTCAGCTAAGCCATTTGCTTCTGTCGGACCAGTAAAATTTGTCTCCGGAGAATCCCTGTTTCCCGCGCAGCTGAACTGGCTAGACTGCTTCGGCAACAACAGTTTGCATCAGTTCTTGTTGTATTATGCTATATAATTGAGGCAACGTGTCCAAGCAGATATACTGTTGGAGTTAAGCTTTGATTTCCCACTACAGTGTAGTTTGTTTCATATTTCTGTATTAATATCGTGGCATCCTCTTTTCAGAGTATATTATTTTCGCGTTTCATCTTATTCCTCATCATTGTACACTGGTAAGTGTTTTGCATAATATTATTTTCGACTTTTCTTTTTTAAACAATCAGTGTACGTTTCATATGAAGATCCTTTAGAAATTTAGACTATATGGTGGATTTATATAAGTGCTCTTCCTTTGTGTAACAGTACGGTGTTTTCTTTCACACAGCATTCTGTTTGCTTTTAAATGGAAAGGACAAAATCAGCAGATTGAATTCATAGTACAAGGTTTGTCTTCAGTTACTGTCTAGTTTCTGTTGATTCTATAGTTGCTCTGATTTTTGGTGATGAATAAATCTTACAGTAATGCTAAAAAGGGGAAATGGAGATTAACTTTAAAAAGTCTGGTCGAAGTTTCCAATCGCAGTGTGTTTTAATCCTCATTTTTGCTCGTTTTAGGAAGCATTCCAAGTAATTTCTTTTCTCTTTTGTTTTTTTTTTAGTATTTAGAGGTGTTATTGTTACAACATTCTTGGTAAGTTTTCGTTTTCTTAGTGTTGGTAATGTAAACGAAAATAAGTAGCTGTGCAGTCTTTGTCATTCATTATTGCACGTCAGAGAAATTTTCAACTTAGTGTCGATAGTAATATACGCTCTTTGATTGGTCCAGAAAACTTGCGCCACTCTCTCAACCAATCAGATGTAAAACTAAAACCAATCATGACTTGGTCGCCCGCGTTTTCCCGCGCTTTGGGTATTGTTTTTACTTTGAGCTTTCATCGGTTCCTCAAGGTGTTTTTCTTTCTACTAATTGGCTGTTTTAATTACTTTGGTTTTACGACACTTGATAAAATTATCACATTTAAAGGGTGCTCAATTCTGTTGTTTAGTTTGAAGGTGGCACACGACTTGTAGCTTTAGGAAGACGAATATTACAACCTCACGAGATCGTGGACCTTTTCTTGGTGAGCAGTACAAAGAGTGTTTTGAGATATTTTTTTGCCTTGCCATCTTGACTCCAGCAATTTTCATTTCCTCTTCATTTTGCTCTTTACTCCACCCTCTCTTCCCTAGTGAAGGGATCTCCACCCTTCCCCCCCCCCATACCTTTTTAACTCTCTTCCTTCTTACAGGATTAGCAGCCATGGAACATGTCTTTTTTTATCTTTCAGGTCGTGTTAGCTTTCTGTTCAAACTTTGTTTGGTACACCAACTACCCAGAATTCTTCTGGTTCAGAGATTATGCGACAACAATTTCCAGCCTAGCTGTGTTTTGTCGCCTTCCATTCAACAACAGTCAGCTCAACCAAGCTGTTTCTATCTTCTTTAGGATCGCGCCAGTAATGGTGGATCTTCTGTGTCTTTTAGGAATAATTTTGTAAGTTCAAATCGTTAAATGCCAAGTCTG